>NC_053025.1:448837615-449113023 GCF_003073215.2 Triticum urartu | reverse complement strand
AAAGAGTTAGAGAACCAACAACACATAGGACAAACTCCACATAAATATGTGCATATAGATATGAAAATGAATTTCATGCACATCTCATCCAATTTGAGACTTGGTGGAGTTCCCCCTATATATTGGGTCAAAGAAAGAAAACATGCCAAAGAAACTACAAGAAGTAAATATGCATGCTCAAGACTTTCAAGAACCGAGACCAAAAGACAAAGAAATACCAAGCGAAGAAAAGATACCAAATGAATAAATCATCACTTGGAGGATATCCATAAAAGATACATCAAGGAATGAGATATCCATTGATACACTCAAAAAGAAAGATGTCAAACTCCCAAAAGAGAGAATGGTTCCAAACAAACCAAGCCCTCTACAAAGTTTCATGATGGCACAAAGCACCAAAAAGAAACGGCTTGCCTTCCACAAACACACACTTGATAAGGATCACAAGATGAGTGTTTTATAGAGAATAGGATAGCTCCCCCAAGACTAGTGCATTATAGAGAATTTGCATTTGAATACAAAATGCACGAGGTGGGATCACCCCTTTCACTATATCTAGAAAACACTAACAAGGTCAAGAAATTAACAAGATCCACAAGTGGTATGGAATACAATGGGAGTTGACACAACCCTAGGCAAGAGATAAAGCAAAGGCCAATGTAAAGATGATCAATAATTTCTACCACACATAAGTGAGTACCAATTGTCAAAAGACAAGAAGTATTTGGGAATAATTCCCGGTGGTAGATAACAAGGATATCCGACATCATCTTCACACCAAACAAAAAGCAAATTGCAACTTGTAGAGCTAACATGCCACCTAGGAACAAGATAATTTACAATATCAACTCTAGGTGACAATATCTCAAATGTACACATTTTCTAGGCTAGTAATATACACATAGCATATTACTCCCCCATAATGTGATACCAATTACAGAGATAATATTACAAGGTATCACGAAATAATTCAATGGACATACTTTAGAATGTTCGGATTTACGGTCTGTTCCAGAAGTTCCACCATTTTCTTATGACTTTTTCTCTATGCTTCTTATTATTTCTGTGGAAGATTAGTGTTAGCCCTTAGCTCGCCTAGATCTTATCAAAACCCAAGTATTTATACAACATCGAAGAGTCCGAACATTTAAAAATTAGATGCCAGTTGTTATTGTCTCGAAACGCCACAGTAAATCTATCCGCAATTAAGCGAAGGGAGAATATGGAACTAACCCGCGCCAATTTGCAATATCTACCGCGAAGGCTCCTACAGCTTGAAGTATTTCCGTCCGGACCAAAAAAACTCGTCCCATTCGCCATGGTGTAGGAGGAAACAAACGAGTAGAGACATACACATAGCAACTAAGATAAGAATCTGAAATCCCTCGCATCAAAAAGCATTAACTTAACCGATGGGTACCGTTTGCATTACTCATGTAGCACATACATCTCGATCTAAGCGATTTGAAGGACGTCGTGACAACCGAAAAAGGTAATTACCGCGTCCCTCCTTCTAGCCCGCCTCTCTTGTAGTCAAATCAGTAACTTCCAACTCCCCGCACTACCATGCTCCTAAGGTCGATAGCTCTCCCCATCGCCTAATCCTACTCACAAAGACCCAACCAACACACCACTAAGAATACCAAGATGATTATTTTCCCCCACAAATAGTAACAAGTCAGGTCCACAGACCTGAAGACGATTCTCTTGAGCTCGGTTCCCCATTGTAATACCATTCTGTATACCATTGGCAACTCTCAAATCCCTCCAGATTCTAGCTAATTTTGACTAGCGGAAGAATAGGATAAATAGTAGAGGAATCGCATAATCCACATTCAATCCACCAACACACTCACTCCTCTACATGTGCGGGAACCTTGATTCTATGAATCTATCGATAGTCATTCTGTGGTACTTTCCTTGGTCTTCTCTCATTGTCACTCCACATCCTATCAATAGAGATGTCTAACCGTGGATTTGAGGAAGCGCGAGTAACACTATGCACTTCCGATGTGCCCTTCCATGACATTGACACATGCATAGCAGGATTGAGGATTACTCCACCGGTGATTGTTAAACCATACTATGGAACTGATGCAAATGTTGGGACGAAAATAACTATCAATTACGTCCTTGAGACACTTAAGCACCAAGTGTTTGGCTACCCTGCAGAAGGCTAGTCACTCTGGGGCACGCATTGATACTATAGAGTGCGAACGATACTAGACCGGTTTATTGTTTTATACCCAATTAAAGCTTGCGCTTTCAGACAATTGTAGGTGGATAAGCGACCGAAGGATCAGAGCCCTGAGTGGAACCCAACATAGAATGTGCTCCTCTCTAATCCTTCTAAATGTAGTACCCGGCGAACCCCCAAATGGCCAAAAATACAGCCCGTGTACCCCCCCAATCCAAGAACCATCCGATCATTAACCAGCTCTACGTTGAGTCAAAGTCCCCTCAACCTAGGAATCGACAGGCTATCTTGGTCCGCATCCGTAACGTGGTCGCGGTAGCCATAATTAGCAGGTTGGCCCTATAGGCTCCTTAGAAGGCATTGTCCTCTCACAAACCTTAGCCAACTTACGCGAAGAGAGATTAGCATCCGCAAGGGTGTTAACTCCTAACTGTTCTTGATTCTGGATCACATCGTCACTTCTGTCCGCGTGCCTCGGTTATCTCTTACCCAGTACCAACCATCAATTGAGCAATAATAGCAACTTACTTTGTGATATCATATTATTCTCTTATCCATAATCTCCATGCTACTCCATTACCTTTCCCCAAAGTAAGGTACGCTAATTCATGCTTAAGCATAATCATTGTTGTCTATTTAGAATTAGTTTGGATAATTTGGTACCATTCTGGCATAAGAACGACATGACTCTTTTTTCGCACCCACCGACCCATAAAGAGGTAGGCAGACGGTCTACTCTGTTCGCGTGTTTCTCTCACCCTTCTGAAGTTTTTTCTTCATCATTGATGGTGACTGCATTAGCCTTCTTGAGATACACTTAATCTAACGGCGTGGTATAATTCCGACGTGACTTTGTTCAAGTTCTTCACCTAAAACCGTAATTATTTTTGAAACGCGAGCTTAGTCACCCCCCCGCTCTGCCCCTCTAAGGCGACACTCAACTGATGCGTTCAATTAGTTATCAGTATCCTTCTGACGTCTCTCTTGTTATTGGATGTAACCGCCTTCACGAGACGTAAAGCTAGGTCGACTAGTGGGGGATTAGGTTCTCTCACACCTCTTCAGTTTCTGATGTGCCAACCCACAAATTTTGCCAACTTCTGCTTGCTAATCACAACTGAGTTGCTAAATCTCTTTAGTCATGATGCACCCAATAATTAAGGATATGGTTTTATTCGCCTTGTCTCCCCAAAGCTCCCAAAAGATTGAGCGTCACAGTAGAGAAAAAGAAGGCCCCGCACCGAAAGCGGGCAGCAAAAAGAGAGAAGTAACAGCGCCCCGGTCCAGTTCGGAGACGCGACCAAAAACGCAGAAATGCGGTTCCAGAGTGGTAGATAGCTCCGCCGATGTCCACCTGCTATCTTCCTCGGACTCTCCAAATGTGGGGCAATTCTTCTCTTCTATCTTATGGGAGAGTTGAAATTCCGAAAAGCCAGAAGCGTTTGTCATATTGGCCCGGGATTTGCACACCTCAAGAGAGTCAATGCTCGGGCCAGTGAATTTTCGACTACCAATGAACCCTTTTCACGATCATCTTCATGAAAATGGACTTTGACGATATCCGCGTATCGTAGCCATAATCCTTCCTGCCGTAAAATCCTTCCATTTTGTATTTGCCCTATTCGATCCTGATAAAACAAAATCTTGTGTATTCCTCGTTGTTATCTGTCCTAACAATGTAATGACAAACCCAACAACTCCCATGAACAAAATTCAGTATCATTAAACAGGTTCAAGGACACGTATCATCGGATGACTTATTCATATCTAAGCTTCAAAGTTATCTACCCAACGACATATTCCCACAATCATAGATTGATGTAAGATATGGCAATATGATTGATAGCTGATAATATGATCGAAAAGACAAAGTGTAATAAAGAAATTTCTCATCGAACGTCACCTTAAAATCTAAGGGTAACCAATGGTATTTTAAAGCTCTTATCACATCATAGAATAAACTTGACTCGCAGGCTCAACTTACCGGAAAATGGCATGCACTGTCCAATGGAAAGCCAAAGAAAGTACATTACGAAATTGTATAAGCCATTCTTAAGAATAAACTAAGTACACCCATTAACAAAATGGTGAAGCTACGTGCTAAATGTTCGCACAGACTTATGACAGAAAAATCGCACTTCCAAGCTATTTGAATACATTATAACCCTAATCTCAAGAACTCAATGTACTCTCCGAATCTGATCTTATCTTATAACGCTTCATTATTTCGTGAAATAATCTATCGTAGAAGAAAAGAATCGATCATCATGAAGATAGAGCGCACTCCTTGAAGAGGGCCATTATTCTCAAATATGGCTAAATAATCAATGCTAAGTTGCCCCAATGCATTTATCACCCATATAAATTTTTGAAGCCATACCTGAGAATGTCAAGCAATAGTCAAGTTATTCGAAGGTTGCAGCCTAGCAAACGCAACACCAGGCTTCTCCAAATGCCAACCTGCCTAATTAAAACTGTCGACGATGACTTACACCAAGTAAGTCAAAAGTGTTACCTTTTCCCACGGACTATGATTGCTATATAACATACAATATGAAGTGCTGGGTGAGGACACTGGCAGCCTCTTTTAAAGGTAAGATACTAACTCTAACTAGGAAGCAGCATTTTAGAGAGAATTTTGAGCTCAAGCAACTAGCATGCTTGCAGATAAGAAAACAACGACCGAGCAAGACGAACCGCGGACGCGACCGCGGATGCAAGAAAGCTCAAGTTGAGCATGAGACTCGGTGAGTTTGATGAGCTCACCCTTGATGACCCTTGAGCCATTTTCGAGGTGCTCAAAATCCTCAAGGAGTCTAGCATGAGCAACTTCAAGCTTAGCATTTTTAGTTTTGAAATCATTGGCTACCTCGAGTGCTCTATCATAAGATTCCTTTATTCTAGATAATTCTAGAGCAAAGGTCTCCTCAAGAGATTCGGATGTGGTTTGTTCATGTTCAAGAGCTTGAGATAGCTCCGCGATCTCATTTGCGTAATCACGCTCATGAGCTTCCATTTTCTCAATGGTGACCTCATGCTCCTCTAGATGAGATTCCACCTCCTCAATGTATTTCTTGCCTTCAATGGCAATAGACATGATTTCCATGAAGTTAGAACGAGCAAGTTTATTTTTGTGAAGAGCTTTAAAATCATTTCCCCCTTAGTTTTTAAGGAGGCAACATTATAATTCTCTTCATCATAATCAACATCATCATCATTCTTGCCATCATCAATATCATCACAAGATATATTGGGATTCAAAGTGGGAGATACCTTTGAAGCCTTAGCCATAAAGCAAAAAGCAATCGATGATGATGTAGGATCCCTTGAAGCACCGTTCAAGACCACATCTTGTTCCATGGAGTGTTGGGTTTCCTCTACATTGTTAGCACCACAACTCGAGGAAATACAAGCATTTTTATCATGGCAACAAGATATAGCAAACATATCATCATGAGATTTAGTCAAGCAATTTCTACATGATATGCAAGGACTATCAACACAAGCATGTGAAACATTTGGAGTGCTCGAAGTGTTAAATCCCAAAGAAGGAGCATTGCAATAAGATAGTGATGAAGGATCATCCATAATAAGCATACTATCATCATTGCAATGACCAACACTACTCACCATACCATTACCTTGTGGCAAGCCACATGTAGGTGAAGTAGAAGAAGTTGAGAAGACTATACGGCCGGATGTGGAGGGAGAACAATCATCCCCACAAAACTTGGACACGCCATATTTATCTTGAAGCTTTGTCCACAACTCATGAGCATCCCGGAACGACATGAGTTGAAATATAACTACATTGCTCAAAGCATTGAAAAGCACATTAGAAGCTTGAGCATTGAGATAAGAGTTTTTCTCATCCTCTAAATATAATCTTTGAGGATCCTTTGGAGGAGAAAAACCCATATCCACAATTCGCTCTAAATTTGGGTCCAAGACCCTAAAGAGATTAAGCATGCGAATTACCCAAACAACAAAATTTGAGCCATTGAAACTAAGAGTGTGAGAGAATCCTAATCCCCTAGTCGACATATTTATTCTCTAGGCGGTTAAGCCTAACAAAGAGAGACGAGGCTCTGATATCAATTGAAAGAACGTGGATGTCGCCTAGAGGGGGGGGTGAATAGGCGTTTTAAAATAATTATGGTTTAGGCTTGAACAAATGCGGAATAAACCTAGCTGTTAATTTGTCAAGAACAAAACCTACAACAACTAGGCTCACCTATGTGCACCAACAACTTATGCTAAGCAAGATAGACTACTAGGTGATAGCAAGATATATGATAAGAAACAATATGGCTATCACAAAGCAAAGTGCATAAGTAAAGAGCTCGGGTAAGAGATAACCGAGGCACACGGAGACGATGATGTATCCCGAAGTTCACACCCTTGCGGATGCTAATCTCCGTTTGGAGCGGTGTGGAGGCACAATGCTCCCCAAGAAGCCACTAGGCCACCGTAATCTCTCACGCCTCGCACATGCAAGATGCCGTGATTCCACTAAGGACCCTTGAGGCGGTCACCGAACCCGTACAATGCAACCCTTGGGGCGTCACCGAACCCGTACACTTGGAAACCTTGGCGTCACCGGTACCCGTCAAATTGCTCGGGGCGATCTCCACAACCTAATTTGGAGACCCCGAGCTGCCCGGAGCTTACACCACAATGATTGAGCTTCGAACAACACCAACCGTCTAGGCGCCAAGGCACCCAAGAGGAAACAAGCTCTAGGGTGGCCCAAACACCCAAGAGTAATAAGCTCTCAAACTTCACTTCCACGTATCATCGTGGAGAACTCAAAACCGATGCACCAAATGCAAATGGCAAGCACCACGGAGTGCCCAAGTCCTTCTCTCTTCAAATCCCACCGGAGCAACTAATAGGAGGAAAATGAGAGGAAGAACAGGAGAACACAAGAACTCCAGATCTAGATCCAAGGGTTCCCCTCACATAGAGAGAAAGTGATTGGTGGAAATGTGGATCTAGGATCTCCTCTCTTCTTTTCCCTCAAAAACTAGCAAAAATCCATGGAGGGATGAGAGTTAGGAAGCTCAAAGAAGGGCACAATGGGGGAAAACACGAGCTAAAAGATAAGGTTCATTGGGGAAGAAGACCCCCTTTTATTAGTGGGGAAAAATCCAAACCGTTATGCTCACAGCCCGCACAGAGCGGTACTACCGCTCCAAGGAGCGGTACTAGCGGAAGTACCCCTTTGAAAAACAACCAGCGAGGAGGCAAAAGGCCAGAAGAACCGCCGAGCGACTACCGCTCGTCCTCACGTACTACCGCTCGACCTCATGGTACTACCGCAAATGGTAGCGGTACTACTGCTGCGAGCGTACTAAAAATACATCCGGCCTACCCACCGCAAGACTGGGACGAGTTTTTGGTCCGAGCGTACTAACCGCTGATAGAGCCGGTATAGCTGCTCTGAGCGGTAGTAAAAAATTACATCCGCTCCAATTCGCGGTAGTACCGCTGCAGCCTTTTCAGAACACCAAAACTGCCACAACTTTTGCAAACGGACTCCGAATTCGATGAAACCAAGTTTGTTGGAAAGCTAGCGACAAGGGCTAACACAATCTTCAAAGAAATATCAATAAGAAGCAAATGAGAAAAGGCCCATAAGAAAATGGTGAGAACCCTTCCTCGGAAAAGACCGGTAAAACCTCCAACACCGAAAACATCATAGAAGATGCATGCGAACTCCGTTTTCGATGAACTCAAGCTTGTCATCAAGATGACCATAAGCTCTAAGACTCACAAAGAGAACCAAACAAGAACCAAGAAAGATGATGCAAGGATGCAATGGTTTGAGCTCTCTACTAACGATACGATCAAGCTACCAACTTGAGAGCCCCCCTTGATAGTACGGCAAACGATCCTATAACCCGGTCTCCAAACTACCACCATGAGACCGGTAAAATAGAAAACCTATCAAGGGCAAACCTTTGCCTTGCACATGGTCCACTTGAGCTAGATGATGACGATCTTGACTCCCTCAAGTTGGACCACCTTTCTTGATTGTGTTGGCTCGATGAAGACTAGATGATTGCTCCCCCATAGTCCACTATGGGTGAGCCACTCTTCGGCACATCTTCACAAGTCCATTGTCACCACAATGGACGGCAAGCTTCAAGCACTTGATCTCTTCGCGATGATCCACTTGAACTTGCACACGGCAATCTTGATGACGATCACCACTTGATGTCATCCTCTCCATGGGTTGAGTGATATCTTCCTCTTGACACAAGCCCATGAACACGTACCTAACCCCACGTAGAACTCTCACATAGACCATGGGTTAGTACACAAAGCACAATGGACAATGCTTACCAAACCATGGGATCACTTGATCCCTCTCGGTACATCTTCTACGCTTTGTGAGTTGATCAACTTGATTCACTCTTGACTTAGTCTTGATCAACCTTGAATCTTTCCAACTCTCTTCATTTGGATGATGTCTTGAAGGTAAACATGAATGATCACACAATCTTCTTCTTCAAGACATGCTTGCAATAAGCTCAACTCTCACATGACCAAGCTTTGGATAATTCCTTAATAGCACCTTGGTCAACCCATAAACTCCTTGAAACCAACACATGGACTCCAAGAAAAGCCTATGGACAAAACCTTCAAATATAACTCAAGGCAACCATTAGTCCATAGAGATTGTCATCAATTACCAAAACCAAACATGGGGGCACCGCATGTTCTTTTCAATCTCCCCCATTTTGGTAATTGATGACAATCACTTTCAAGAGAGTTTATACAAGGAATTATGCATCACCATGCAATGCAACAACCAATAATGCATGAGTATGAGATGCAAAATGCTTAGGAACAAAACCAAAGCAAGAAGAAAACTCTGAAGACTTCTCCACCAAACTCTCTGAAACTTCTCCCCCATTGGCATCGATTGCCAAAATGGGCGAAAAGCTTAGAAGACCAATATAAAAGGTGTTCCTCCAAAAAATTGTGTATTTCTCAACAATAGAGTGGAATGCCATACACATATCCAAAGGTAATACTTGGAGGAAGACCAACTATATTGAGGTCACAAATTGCTAAAGGAAGATATGCCACAAAGACATAACAGAGAGACACAAGCAATCAAGCAATCAAAAGATACCAATTGAAGCAAGCAATCAATGGATATCAATTGAACCAACTAGACCAAAGATCCTATGATCCACAAGAAAAAAGGATATTATGATATGAGCATAGGAGTGTTCTAAAGAAACTAGAGAGGCTCCCCATGATTTGTGCACACATAAGAATATTTGTATTTGGATACAAAGTGCACAAAAATAGGATCATAGCTCCCCCAAAATCAATAGAAACTTACAACAAGTGCAAGTGAGCATATAGGAAACAAAGCCTAGTACTTGCAACAAACACATGGTTGAGCAACAAGTAAAAGAGGCAACTTAAGAATGGGCTCAACCAAAATGATGTGTGTGAGTCAAGGCAATGCACTTGAGAAGACTAATGTACGGATGAGCATTAAGCATCAATAAAGTCTTGAAAGAATGAGGCACACGGTGCAAGGCCTATCATTCCCACACACAACTAGCAAATGGGTTCACAAGCTTACTAATAAGCATATAAAGAACCTATGCTTGTGACAACCCGTGGTGAAGATAGAGATGAAAGCCTCATCAAGACGAGGGATACCAATTAAGATGGCAAAAGCCTCGTAAAGATAAGCATGAGGAAAATAATCTTCACCACACAAGAGTGCATCAAGATGCAACGATAATAAGACACGCACTCAAGGCAAAAGCTTTCACGGAGCCACCAAAGAAATAACATAAGAAAGATAAGGTGGACGTGAAAGAAAGGATATCAACTAGATATGCAACTTCTCTCAAGTGTATAAGATTCTAGGTAGACGAAATCATGATGATATATATCTACAAAGAAGGATGTACACCCGAAATAGTTACAACACGAGGAACAAGATATCCAAAGGGAGGTCATACATATACCAATAAGATATTTGCTTGGAAGCATAGCACATGGCTAGATATGGTCTTATTGTATATAAATGAAGTCCACACACGAACAACAAAGACATCACAACTAGCAACAAGAGATCATTGTTGGGATGCTTTGAGAAAGGAAACAAGTATCACAAGAATGAATGAATAACATGCCATGATACAACCTACACAAGGTTGATGCAAGAAATGTGTGCATGAAGAATATGAAGATACTTGTTACCGAGATAACATTGGAAGGATGTAGTAGATACCAATTGAAGGTACAAAGTAGTTCATTGATCATCCTAGCTTGACTCCAATAAGCACATGGTGACAACACCTTCCTTGTGAGTGAGCCGAGCATCCAATGCATCTCCACTTGTTCCTAGAACAACAACACAAACAAAATGGTACCCAAACTCATTGGGACCAAAGAGTTAGAGAACCAACAACACATAGGACAAACTCCACATAAATATGTGCATATAGATATGAAAATGAATTTCATGCACATCTCATCCAATTTGAGACTTGGTGGAGTTCCCCCTATATATTGGGTCAAAGAAAGAAAACATGCCAAAGAAACTACAAGAAGTAAATATGCATGCTCAAGACTTTCAAGAACCGAGACCAAAAGACAAAGAAATACCAAGCGAAGAAAAGATACCAAATGAATAAATCATCACTTGGAGGATATCCATAAAAGATACATCAAGGAATGAGATATCCATTGATACACTCAAAAAGAAAGATGTCAAACTCCCAAAAGAGAGAATGGTTCCAAACAAACCAAGCCCTCTACAAAGTTTCATGATGGCACAAAGCACCAAAAAGAAACGGCTTGCCTTCCACAAACACACACTTGATAAGGATCACAAGATGAGTGTTTTATAGAGAATAGGATAGCTCCCCCAAGACTAGTGCATTATAGAGAATTTGCATTTGAATACAAAATGCACGAGGTGGGATCACCACTTTCACTATATCTAGAAAACACTAGACAAGGTCAAGAAATTAACAAGATCCACAAGTGGTATGGAATACAATGGGAGTTGACACAATCCTAGGCAAGAGATAAAGCAAATAAAAGCAAAGGCCAATGTAAAGATGATCAATAATTTCTACCACACATAAGTGAGTACCAATTGTCAAAAGACAAGAAGTATTTGGAAATAATTCCCGGTGGTAGATAACAAGGATATCCGACATCATCTTCACACCAAACAAAAAGCAAATTGCAACTTGTAGAGCTAACATGCCACCTAGGAACAAGATAATTTACAATATCAATTCTAGGTGACAATATCTCAAATGTACACATTTTCTAGGCTAGTAATATACACATAGCATATTACTCCCCCATAATGTGATACCAATTAAAGATAAACAAGAGGCAAAATAACGATCCAACACGAGATAATTAATGGACAATATAGAATTTGAATTTCTCATGAGAAGACATACCACATAGCGACTAGATAATCTTGAAATATCAATACTAGATGGTATTACTCATGTACACACATATATAGGATTGTGAGGTGCACAAAGCACATCACTCCCCCATAATGGGATATTCCATTAATCTCTCACAAGAGCCAACTAAGAAATGAAACAAGATGCAAAAGGCTCAACGCATGACACACACGTACATGATGTGCAAACCAACACACACATACTTGATTGCTCAAGATAATCAAGTTGGAAGCACAACATATACAAACACATGCAAGGAACGAAACCAAACATGCAAAGGGGCAAGTAACTATCAATGTAGACACTTTAAGCACGAGTTACCGCAAGGAGGAACATTGGATATAAGATAGAAACTTGATAATCCGAATGACTTGGCTTGAGACAATAAGAATGATGAAGTCCCCTTAATTCTTCATAATGTAGCCAAGTCTCCAATGACCTCCACAACACCTATTGATCAAGTATGAGCTAGTTGGTCCCCAACCAAGTTGGGTCCTAAGAGGTTAGTCACAATAGGCTTGGCTACCCAAATGGTTCTTTTCTTGACACCACTTTGAGTACCAACAAATTTGGCAAACACATTGCCAACCTTATCCTTCCCAAGAGAATAGATATCATCAATTAGAATAGGGTTGGATAAGGTACCATTTCGTGCATGAAGAAGCGACATGACCTTTTTCACGACATAGGTAGCAACGTCTACTCTTCACTTTCTTCTCACTTGATTTCTCAACTTGAGAAGCATTAGCTTGAGTTTCTCGGAAGAGGCCTTTCTTCAACTTGAGGTTGAGCATGAGAATGACTTGTGGCCGCTTCCCTTGTTGCTTGTCACTAATGGCCTTCTTCTTCAATGGGCAAGATCTAACATGATGCCCTTCAATTTGCACTTGAAGCAAATAATCTTGGCCGAATTCTTGACTTGTTCTTGGCCCTTCTTCTTGTTCATCTTGGACTTCTTCTTCTTATTGGAGTTGAATCCAAGTCCACCTTTGTCATTGGGGGATTTTTGCACACTCAAGATATTGTTGAGTGTGGATTTCCCTTCATGACTCTTTTCCAAGTCTTTCTTCAAAGAAGTGACTTGGGCCTTGAGCTCTTTGATTTCCTCTACATGGTTAGTCTCAACACAAGTACTAGAGGAAGTATAAGCTTCATCGTTAGAGCAACAAGGCAAGGAAAGCAATTCATCACAAGATGTACCAATGTTATGCATGATGAATCACGAGGACTAGCACAAGGCAATATAGCATTTTGACTAAAAGTAGTGCTAGTATCCACATGAGGCTCACTAGATGTTACCTTAGCAATCATGGCCTCATGAGCTATCTTTAGCTCATTATGGGATACTAGAAGATCATCATGAGAGCTTGAGAGCTTTTCATGGTTTCCAATTTCCCATAATTGCTAGATAGCAACTCAAGTTGAGCCCGAAGCTCAACATTCTCCTTCAAAATGGATGCTTCACAAGTAATAGAGTTAGTATCCCAAGCATCATCATTAACAACAATAGGAGAGGACACCTTGGCAAGCTCTTTTAAGTAAGAAGCTTCAAGTTGAGCATGAGACTCGGTGAGTTTGATGAGCTCACCCTTGATGACCCTTGAGCCATTTTCGAGGTGCTCAAAATCCTCAAGGAGTCTAGCATGAGCAACTTCAAGCTTAGCATTTTTAGTTTTGAAATCATTGGCCACCTCGAGTGCTCTATCATGAGATTCCTTTATTCTAGATAATTCTAGAGCAAAGGTCTCCTCAAGAGATTCGGATGTGGTTTGTTCATGTTCAAGAGCTTGAGATAGCTCCGCGATCTCATTTGCGTAATCACGCTCATGAGCTTCCATTTTCTCAATGGTGACCTCATGCTCCTCTAGATGAGATTCCAACTCCTCAATGTATTTCTTGCCTTCAATGGCAATAGACATGATTTCCATGAAGTTGGAACGAGCAAGTTTATTTTTGTGAAGAGCTTTAAAAATCATTTCCCCCTTAGTTTTTAAGGAGGCAACATTATCATTCTCTTCATCATAATCAACATCATCATCATCTTGCCATCATCAATATCATCACAAGATATATTGGGATTCAAAGTGGGAGATACCTTTGAAGCCTTAGCCATAAGGCAAAAAGCAATAGATGATGATGTAGGATCCCTTGAAGCACCGACAAGACCACATCTTGTTCCATGGAGTGTTGGGTTTCCTCTACATTGTTAGCACAACAACTCGAGGAAATAGATATGCATTTTTATCATGGCAACAAGACATAGCAAGCATATCATCATGAGATTTAGTCAAGCAATTTCTACATGATATGCAAGGACTATCAACACAAGCATGTGAAACATTTGGAGTGCTCGAAGTGTTAAAGCCCAAAGAAGGAGCATTGCAATAAGATAGTGATGAAGGATCATCCACAATAAGCATACTATCATCATTGCAATGACCAACACTACTCACCATATCATTACCTTGTGGCAAACCACATGTAGGTGAAGTAGAAGAAGTTGAGAAGACTATACGGCCGGATGTGGAGGGAGAACAATCATCCCCACAAAACTTGGACACGCCATATTTATCTTGAAGCTTTGTCCACAACTCATGAGCATCCCGGAACGGCATGAGTTGAAATATAACTACATTGCTCAAAGCATCGAAAAGCACATTAGAAGCTTGAGCATTGAGATAAGAGTTTTTCTCATCCTCTAAAGATAATCTTTGGGGATCCTTTGGAGGAGAAAAACCCATATCTACAATTCGCTCTAAATTTGGGTCCATGACCCTAAAGAGATTAAGCATGTGAATTACCCAAACATCAAAATTTGTGCCATCGAAACTAAGAGTGTGAGAGATCCTAATCCCCTAGTCGACATCTTTACTCTCTAGGCGGTTAAGCCTAACAAAGAGAGACGAGGCTCTGATACCAATTGAAAGATCGTGGATGTCGCCTAGAGGGGGGGTGAATAGGCGTTTTAAAATAATTACGGTTTAGGCTTGAACAAATGCGGAATAAACCTAGCGGTTAATTTGTCAAGCACAAAACCTACAACAACTAGGCTCACCTATGTGCACCAACAACTTATGCTAAGCAAGATAGACTACTAGGTGATAGCAAGATATATGATAAGAAACAATATGGCTATCACAAAGTAAAGTGCATAAGTAAAGAGCTCGGGTAAGAGATAACCGAGGCACGCGGAGAACGACTGTATCCCGAAGTTCACACCCTTGCGGATGCTAATCTCCGTTTGGAGCGGTGTGGAGGCACAATGCTCCCCAAGAAGCCACTAGGGCCACCGTAATCTCCTCACGCCCTCGCACAATGCAAGATGCCGTGATTCCACTAAGGGACCCTTGAGGGCGGTCACCGAACCCGTACAAATGGCAACCCTTGGGGGCGGTCACCGAACCCGTACACTTTGGCAACCCTTGGGGGCGGTCACCGGTACCCGTCAAATTGCTCGGGGCGATCTCCACAACCTAATTGGAGACCCCGATGCTTGCCCGGAGCTTTACACCACAATGATTGAGCTCCGAACAACACCAACCGTCTAGGGCGCCAAGGCACCCAAGAGGAACAAGCTCTAGGGTGCCCAAACACCCAAGAGTAATAAGCTTCTCAAACTTCACTTCCACGTATCACCGTGGAGAACTCAAACCGATGCACCAAATGCAATGGCAAGGGCACACGAGTGCCCAAGTCCTTCTCTCTCAAATCCCACCGGAGCAACTAATGCTAGGGAGGAAAATGAGAGGAAGAACAAGAAGGAGAACACCAAGAACTCCAAGATCTAGATCCAAGGGGTTCCCCTCACATAGAGGAGAAAGTGATTGGTGGAAATGTGGATCTAGATCTCCTCTCTCTTTTCCCTCAAAAACTAGCAAGAATCCATGGAGGGATTGAGAGTTAGCAAGCTCAAAGAAGGTCAACAATGGGGGCAAAAACGAGCTCAAGAGATAAGGTTCATTGGGGAAGAAGACCCCCTTTTATAGGTGGGGAAAAATCCAACCGTTATGCTCACAGCCCGCACAGAGCGGTACTACCGCTAGGTGGAAGTACCCCTTTGAAAAACAACAGCGAGGAGGCAAAAGGCCAGAAGAACCGCCGGAGCGGTACTACCGCTCGTCCTCACGGTACTACCGCTCGACCTCACGGTACTACCGCAAATGGTAGCGGTACTACTGCTTGCGAGCGGTACTAAAAAAATACATCCGGGCCTACCACCGCAAGACTTGGGACGAGTTTTTGGTCCGGAGCGGTACTACCGCTGTAGGAGCCGCGGTAGTACTGCTCTGGAGCGGTAGTAAAAAATTACATCCGCTCCAATTCGCGGTAGTACCGCTGCAGCCTTTTCAGAACACCAAAACTGCCACAACTTTTGCAAACGGACTCCGAATTCGATGAAACCAAGTTTGTTGGAAAGCTAGCGACAAGGGCTAACACAATCTTCAAAGAAATATCAATAAGAAGCAAATGAGAAAAGGCCATAAGAAAATGGTGAGAACCCTTCCTCGGAAAGACCGGTAAAACCTCCAACACCGAAAACATCATAGAAGATGCATGCGAACTCCGTTTTCGATGAACTCAAGCTTGTCATCAAGATGACCATAAGCTCTAAGACTCACAAAGAGAACCAAACAAGAACCAAGAAAGATGATGCAAGGATGCAATGGTTTGAGCTCTCTACTAACGATACGATCAAGCTACCAACTTGAGAGCCCCCCTTGATAGTACGGCAAACGATCCTATAACCCGGTCTCCAAACTACCACCATGAGACCGATAAAATAGAAAACCTATCAAGGGCAAACCTTTGCCTGGCACATGGTCCACTTGATCTAGATACTGACGATCTTGACTCCCTCAAGTTGGACCACCTTTCTTGATTGCGTTGGCTCGATGAAGACTAGATGATTGCTACCCCATAGTCCACTATGGGTGAGCCACTCTTCGGCACATGTTCACAAGTCCATTGTCACCACAATGGACGGTAAGCTTCAAGCACTTGATCTCTTCGCGATGATCCACTTGAACTTGCACACGGCAATCTTGATGACGATCACCACTTGATGTCATCCTCTCCATGGGTTGAGTGATATCTTCCCCTTGACACAAGCCCATGAACACGTACCTAACCCCACGTAGAACTCTCACATAGACCATGGGTTAGTACACAAAGCCAATGACAATGCTTCACCCATCTCTCCTGGATCACTTGATCCCTCTCGGTACATCTTCTACGCTTTGTGAGTTGATCAACTTGATTCACTCTTGACTTAGTCTTGATCAACCTTGAATCTTTCCAACTCTCTTCATTTGGATGATGTCTTGAAGGTAAACATGAATGATCACACAATCTTCTTCTTCAAGACATGCTTGCAATAAGCTCAACTCTCACATGACCAAGCTTTGGATAATTCCTTAATAGCACCTTGGTCAACCCATAAACTCCTTGAAACCAACACATGGACTCCAAGAAAAGCCTATGGACAAAACCTTCAAATATAACTCAAGGCAATCATTAGTCCATAGAGATATCATCAATTACCAAAACCAAACATGGGGGCACCGCATGTTCTTTCAATCTCCCCCATTTTGGTAATTGATGACAATCACTTTCAAGAGAGTTTATACAAGGAATTATGCATCACCATGCAATGCAACAACCAATGATGCATGAGTATGAGATATGCAAATGCTTAGGAACAAAACCAAAGCAAGAAGAACTCTAGACTTCTCCACGAAACTCTCTGAAACTTCTCCCCCATTGGCATCGATTGCCAAAATGGGCGAAAAGCTTAGAAGACCAATATAAAGGTGTTCCTCAAAAATTGTGTATTTCTCAACAATAGAGTGGAATGCCATACACATATCCAAAGGTAATACTTGGAGGAAGACCAACTATATTGAGTCACAAAGATTGCTAAAGGAAGATATGCCACAAAGACATAACAGAGAGAAACACAAGCAATCAAGCAATCAAAAGATACCAATTGAAGCAAGCAATCAATGGATATCAATTGAACCAACTAGACCAAAGATCCTATGATCCACAAGAAAAAAGGATATTATGATATGAGCATAGGAGTGTTCTAAAGAAACTAGAGAGGCTCCCCATGATTTGTGCACACATAAGAATATTTGTATTTGGATACAAAGTGCACAAAATAGGATCATAGCTCCCCCAAAATCAATAGAAACTTACAACAAGTGCAAGTGAGCATATAGGAAACTAAGCCTAGTACTTGCAACAAACACATGGTTGAGCAACAAGTAAAGAGAGGCAACTTAAGAGATGGGCTCAACCAAAATATGTGTGTGAGTCAAGGCAATGCACTTGAGAAGACTAATGTACAGAAGAGCATTAAGCATCAATAAAGTCTTGAAAGAATGAGGCACACGGTGCAAGGCCTATCATTCCCACACACAACTAGCAAATGGGTTCACAAGCTTACTAATAAGCATATAAGAACCTATGCTTGTGACAACCCGTGGTGAAGATAGAAGATGAAAGCCTCATCAAGACGAGGGATACCAATTAAGATGGCAAAAGCCTCGTAAAGATAAGCATGAGGAAAATAATCTTCACCACACAAGAGTGCATCAAGATGCAACGATATAAGACACGCACTCAAGGCAAAAGCTTTCACGGAGCCACCAAAGAAATAACATAAGAAAGATAAGGTGGACGTGAAAGAAAGGATATCAATCTAGATATGCAACTTCTCTCAAGTGTATAAGATTCTAGGTAGACGAAATCATGATGATATATATCTACAAAGAAGGATGTACACCCGAAATAGTTACAACACGAGGAACAAGATATCCAAAGGGAGATCATACATATACCAATAAGATATTTGCTTGGAGCATAGCACATGGCTAGATATGGTCTTATTGTATATAAATGAAGTCCACACACGAACAACAAAGACATCACAACTAGCAACAAGAGATCATTGTTGGGATGCTTTGAGAAAGGAAACAAGTATCACAAGAATGAATGAATACATGCCATGATACAACCTACACAAGGTTGATGCAAGAAATGTGTGCATGAAGAATATGAAGATACTTGTTAGATAACATTGGAAGGATGTAGTAGATACCAATTGAACCACAGGGTAGTTCATTGATCATCCTAGCTTGACTCCAATAAGCACATGGTGACAACACCTTCCTTGTGAGTGAGCCGAGCATCCAATGCATCTCCACTTGTTCCTAGAACAACAACACAAACAAAATGGTACCCAAACTCATTGGGACCAAAGAGTTAGAGAACCAACAACACATAGGACAAACTCCACATAAATATGTGCATATAGATATGAAAATGAATTTCATGCACATCTCATCCAATTTGAGACTTGGTGGAGTTCCCCCTATATATTGGGTCAAAGAAAGAAAACATGCCAAAGAAACTACAAGAAGTAAATATGCATGCTCAAGACTTTCAAGAACCGAGACAAAAGACAAAGAAATACCAAGAGAAGAAAAGATACCAGATGAATAAATCATCACTTGGAGGACATCCATAAAAGATACATCAAGGAATGATATATCCATTGATACACTCAAAAAGAAAGATGTCAAACTCCCAAAAGAGAGAATGGTTCCAAACAAACCAAGCCCTCTACAAAGTTTCATGATGGCACAAAGCACCAAAAAGAAACGGCTTGCCTTCCACAAACACACACTTGATAAGGATCACAAGAAGAGTGTTTTATAGAGAATAGGATAGCTCCCCCAAGACTAGTGCATTATAGAGAATTTGCATTTGAATACAAAATGCACAAGGTCGGATCACCACTTTCACTATATCTAGAAAACACTGGACAAGGTCAAGAACTTAACAAGATCCATAAGTGGTATGGAAGACAATGGGAGTTGACACAATCCTAGGCAAGAGATAAAGCAAATAAAAGCAAAGGCCAATGTAAAGATGATCAATAATTTCTACCACACATAAGTGAGTACCAATTGTCAAAAGACAAGAAGTATTTGGAAATAATTCCCGGTGGTACATAACAAGGATATCCGACATCATCTTCACACCAAACAAAAGGCAAATTTCAACTTGTAGAGCTAACATGCCACCTAGGAACAAGATAATTTACAATATCAACTCTAGGTGACAATATCTCAAATGTACACATTTTCTAGGCTAGTTATATACACATAGCATATTACTCCCCCATAATGTGATACCAATTAAAGATAAACAAGAGGCAAAATAACGATTCAACACAAGATTAATTGATAATTTAGAATTTGAATTTCTCATGAGAAGACATACCACATAGCGACTAGATAATCTTGAAATCTCAATACTAGATGGTATTACTCATGTACACACATTTATAGGATTGTGAGGTGCACAAAGCACATCACTCCCCCATAATGGGATGTTCCATTAATCTCTCACAAGAGCCAACTAAGAAATGACCAAGATGCACAAAGGCTCAACGAACGACACACATGTACATGATGTGCAAACCAACACACACATACTTGATTGCTCAAGATAATCAAGTTGGAAGCACAACATATACAAACACATGCAAGGAATGAAACCAAACATGCAAAGGGGCAAGTAACTATCAATGTAGACACTTTAAGCACAAGTTACCGCAAGGAGGCACATTGGATATAAGATAGAAACTTGATAACCCAATTGACTTGGCTTGAGACAATAAGAATGATGAAGTCCCCTTAATTCTTCATAATGTAGCCAAGTCTCCAATGACCTCCATCAACACCTATTGATCAAGTATGAGCTAGTTGGTCCCCAAACAAGTTGGGTCCTAAGAGGTTAGTCACAATAGGCTTGGCTACCCAAATGGTTCTTTTCTTGACACCACTTTGAGTACCAACAAATTTGGCAAACACATTACCAACCTTATCCTTCCCAAGAGAATAGATATCATCAATTAGAATAGGGTTGGATAAGGTACCATTCGTGCATGAAGAAGCGACATGACCTTTTTCACGACATAGGTAGCAACGTCTACTCTTCACTTTCTTCTCACTTGATTTCTCAACTTGAGAAGCATTAGCTCGAGTCTTCTCGGGAAGAGGCCTTTCTTCAACTTGAGGTTGAGCATGAGAATGCACTTGTAGCCGCTTCCCTTGTTGCTTGTCACCAATGGCCTTCTTCTTCAATGGGAAAGATCTAACATGGTGCCCTTCAATTTTGCACTTGAAGCAAATAATCTTGGCCAAATTCTTGATGTATTCTTGGCCCTTCTTCTTGTTCATCTTGGACTTCTTCTTCTTCTTGGAGTTGAATCCAAGTCCACCTTTGTCATTGGGGGATTTTTGCACACTCAAGATATTGTTGAGTGTGGATTTCCCTTCATGACACTTTTCCAAGTCTTTCTTCAAAGAAGTGACTTGGGCCTTGAGCTCTTTGATTTCCTCTACATGGTTAGTCTCAACACAAGTACTAGAGGAAGTATAAGCTTCATCATTGGAGCAACAAGGCAAGGAAAGAAATTCATCACAAGATGTACCAATGTTATGCATAGACGAATTACGAGGACTAGCACCAGGCAATATAGCATTTTGACTAAAAGTAGTGCTAATGTCCACATGAGGCTCACTAGATGTTACCTTAGAATCATGGACTCATGAGCTATCTTTAGCTCATTATGGGATACTAGAAGATCATCATGAGAGCTTGAGAGCTTTTCATGGTTTTCTTCCAATTTCCCATAATTGCTAGATAGCAATTCAAGTTGATCCTGAAGCTCAACATTCTCCGGAGTATTCCAGGACTTATTGTATGCTTGTTTGTTTGTCTGCGATAGAATACTCGGAGTGCGCCGCCTGTTAATTCGAATCTCTAGGTTTCGCGGATCATCAGCAAGGCAAGTAACACTTTGATCATACCTTTTCTACTACCCAGTTTTATTGCATTAGATCAATCCTCACACATTGCATGATTAGGATCTAATTAAATTGTGGGATGGGAAGTAGATGAGGTGGTACATATTACCTGTTTATTATCAAACCTTTGGGAGTTACTTCTACGTTTGCTTATTATGCCATGCTATGCTAGTAGACGTGGATTGGGTGAGTGATATCCATGACAGATGTGAGTTTTGTTAATTAATGGTTTATCTAAGGTGGCAACTTAAACACACATCTGGGTGGATTGAGGCACCTGGGTATTCCAGGACTTGCCTGTTTTCTTTTGGACCTTCACCCAGGCTCAAAGGGATCATGAGACTATTCATACTAGAAACTTCCGTGTGCAGCCACAAGCTATTATGGGCTCTAGCATAGTTGACTAAGTCGTGTGAACTCTTACAGTGGTAGACTAGCAGATGTAGGGGATGTAGGTGGTACGGTCTACCCGATCGTAAGGTGCTAGCACTTCTGAAAGACTATGTCTCGGTCATCCGTTTCTCAAACACCATGTAGTGCGGGAAACCAAACGGAGGCGATCGAGTCTTGTGGGGAAAAGTGCGCAAACCTCTGCAGAGTGTAATAAACTAATCATGGTTAGCCGTGTCCCCGGCTATGGACATCTTGAGTATCTAGTACCTGGATTATCATGTGAATCTCAACATGTTACTCTAAATTAATTTTGTTGGGTTATGTTTAATGATGATGCTTAATTGGGATTGAGAATGCTGTCAACCATTCTCAATGTTTAACAACTACCATGATATATAAATAAATTTATTCCTTTGAAGTAGGGAAAAATTGGCTTTACCCAAAACTGTAACCATAGAGCTTTCCACCAGCCAAATATGCATATAGTATAGCTGTTTCATTCCATTACTCTCTATGTGTTACATTGCCAGCATATTCCATGTGCTGACCCATTTCGGGCTGCAACGTTAATGTTGCAGACTTTTCAGACGACAATTAAGGAGTTTTTAGGTCGTGGTTCTATACTCAGTGATGCCGTTGGAGTTGATGGACTCACTTATCTTCCAAGCCTTCCGCTGTTATCGTTATTAGATGGCCTTAAGCCATATTTATTGTAATAAGTTCTCTTTTGAGACACTCGATGTAATAAGTGTGTGATTGCTACTCTGCTATAAATCCTCTGAGTACTATGTGGTGTCAGCATTACTGATCCAGGGATGACACTGGAGCACAGAGATCAGACTGTTTGAGGTCTGTTCGCTACAGAGATGGTATCAGAGCACACGCTGACTGTAGGACACGACCACTAAGCTAAAAGACCTAGATCACTATTCACTCTCACCTCCTCTGACTTCTCATCTTTTCTACTCTTTGGATGGCGGATGCAAGGAATAAGTTCACACAACCGGATGAAGATACACCCTTTGGACGTCACTTGAAGGAAGTCACTAGATACCTGAACATAGGAGTACCAAGTTTCACAGGAACCTACAACGCCACTTTACCTGAAGAAGAGCGCTGGATGATTCAAGTTCAAGTTCCAGGAAGGACGTTCATGCCAGTCACTAAGCCCATAGAGTTTTCTTTTGATGCACCAACTTGGAATCTAGGAAAGAGCATGGCAGCTCACATCGCCATGGGACGCATTGGAGAAGTCTACCGCAATGATCTCAAGGATACTATCTACCAGATTTGTGGGCGCCGAGATGAGCACTGGGAGATTATCAGCACAAGGAAGGATAGATCAATTGCAGCTTTTATCCAGGAGTTAAACCAGCACATTCGATGACAGGAGAACCAGATGTGCGCCGACATGATAGATCTGAAGAAGGCAAGGGCAAGAATCAAGGAACTGGAGGAAGAACTCAAGGCTACATGAGAAGATTATGAAGAGGAAATTGAAGTATTGGTGGAGAAGAATGACGACCTGATCAAGAAGATTGAAATATTTATGGGAAGCCCTACGCTAGTAGATGAAGACGAAGAACCCAAGGAGATTAGCCTGGAAGACTACATCATCATCGACGACACCGACTCGGATCCAGATAGTAGCGATGATGACTATGTTGATGAAGCTGGAGCAGATATCATGGAGTCTGCAACCGAAGAATATTTCTAGTAGACCACCTCATCAGTAGTAGTAGTCCACCATGTAAATATAGTAGTCCGAGCACTTTTGCGATAGATAGATCGATTGTATGCCCTTGTTTGATTGAATGAAGTGAATTGTTTGTTTTGCCTCATGTGCATATGGGTAGTGTTTTCTCTTTAGACCCCCTCTATTCTTACATCTCATCTTTTCTAAATCCTCAGATGCCGCCGAGACGTGACCCCGGATTTGCCTTTCCACCGGAGCTCACCCAGTTGATCCAGAAGCAGAACACATTGATGCAGTTGCTAGTCCAGAATCAGAATCAGGGGAACAACAACAACAACAACCCACCACCACCACCACCTGTTGACCACTTAGCCCGTTTTCTTAGGCTGAATCCGCCGGTGTTTTCCAGTAGCACCGAGCCGATAGTAGCATATGATTGGCTCCGCAAGACAGCTAGGGAGTTGACCACAGCAGGATGTACGGATGCGGAGAAGGTGAAGTTTGCCGCACATCAGCTAGAAGGACCCGCAGCATCATGGTGGGAGAATTTCACAGCCACTTTTCCAGTCGACACTGTCACATGGGACCAGTTTCAGCAGGCTTTTCATACTGCACATGTTTCAGCAGGAGCTATGGCCATGAAGAAGCGTGAGTTTCGCAACTTGCGCCAAGGAGGACGGACAGTTGGCCAGTATGTGGAGGATTTTAGTAAGTTAGCACGTTATGCACCAGATGACGTCGCTACGGATGCAGCTAAGCAGGAGAAGTTTCTGGAAGGACTGAATGATGAGTTAAGCATGCAGTTGATGGTAGCAACCTTCAACAACTATCAGGAGTTGGTAGACCGTGCTCTTATGATTGAAGGCAAGCAGCAGCAAATTGAGAATCGCAAGAGGAAGTATGGACAAGGGAAGTACAATTTAGGAGCTCAGCAGAAGCCACGTTTTACCCCTAGACCGGGAGGACATTTTCAGCATACCCATGGAGGAGGTAGCTCGCACAATCACAATGGCACCAAGAATGGAAATGGCAATGGAGGAAGCAACGGCCAGAATCGCACCAACCCATCAACCCCAGCCAAGAAGGACCTAAGCCAAGTCACTTGCTTTAAGTGTCAGAAGACCGGACATTATGCTAATGAATGTCCTGAAGGCCAAAATGGCAATGGAAGTTCTGGAAAGAAGCCGAACCCTTTCAACAGGGGACAGGTGAACCACGTTAGCGTGGAGGAGGTTGAAGCTCAGCCCGATGCAGTAATAGGTAAGTTTTTGGTTAAGTCATTTACTGCACTCGTTCTTTTTGATACTAGTGCATCGCATTCATACATATCAAATCTCTCTCTGTGGATAAGTATAACCTATCAACCCAAGCCCTTAGGTCACCCATGTTAGTAACCTCGCCTGGAGCAGAGTATATGGCTAGTCTATGGTGTGATCGGTTACCATTAAGGATTGGTAACTATGTTTTTCCCTCAGACCTAATAGTATTGGAATCTCAAGGATTGGATGTGATATTAGGCATGGATTGGTTATCAAAGTATGAAGGGAATATTGAATGTGCTAGTAAATCAATTTTTCTTACCACCCCAGAAGGGAGAAGGATCAAGTATGTATCCCGGCATGTGCCAAAGAGGACTCAAGTAAATTGCCTAACAGGAGTTGTGCAGGAGGAAGTACCAGTGGTAAGGGATTTCCCTGAAGTATTTCCAGAAGAGTTGCCAGGCATGCCACCGGATAGAGATATTGAGTTTTTGATTGAGCTATTGCCAGGCACAGGGCCAATATCAAAGAGACCATATAGGATGCCAGCAAAGGATTTGGTGGAAATTAAGAAGCAGATTAAGGAGTTACTAGATAAGGGATATATTCGCCCAAGTTCTTCGCCTTGGGGATCGCCAGTACTTCTAGTGGAGAAGAAGGATGGATCGTTAAGGATGGTTGTTGATTATCGAGGATTGAATGAAGTAACGATCAAGAACAAGTACCCACTACCTATGATCAACGATCTGTTTGATCGATTGCAAGGAGCTAAGGTATTTTCCAAGATCGATCTACGATCAGGATACCACCAGTTGAAGATTCGAGAAAAGGATATTCCGAAGACAGCTTTTACCACCAGGTATGGGCTGTACGAGTATACCGTTATGTCATTTGGTCTGACTAACACACCTGCCTATTTTATGAACATGATGAACAAAGTGTTTATGGAGTTCTTGGATAAGTTTGTCGTAGTGTTCATTGATGATATCCTGGTTTATTCGAAGGATGAAGAGGAACACAAGGAGCATTTGCGTTTGGTACTTGGAAAGCTCAGAAAACATCAATTATATGCCAAGTTCAGCAAATGTGAGTTTTGGTTGAAGGAAGTAGGATTCCTCGGACACGTTATATCCGGAGAAGGAATAGCAGTAGATCCAGCTAAAGTTGATACCGTGACCAAGTGGGAAGCCCCAACAATAGTTGGAGAGATCCGGAGTTTTCTTGGACTCGCAGGATACTACCGGAGATTTATTGAGAATTTCTCAAAGATTGCGAAGCCTATGACTGAGTTGTTGAAGAAAGATACCAAGTTCATATGGACGGAGGATTGTGAGGCTAGTTTCCAGGAATTGAAGAAACGCTTGGTTACCTCACCAGTGTTGATTTTGCCAGACCAGACCAAAGATTATGAGGTGTATTGCGACGCTTCACGTCGAGGACTTGGAGCAGTGCTTATGCAGGAAGGGAGAGTTGTTTCATATGCCT
Source organism: Triticum urartu (assembly GCF_003073215.2). Classification (NCBI taxonomy): domain Eukaryota; kingdom Viridiplantae; phylum Streptophyta; class Magnoliopsida; order Poales; family Poaceae; genus Triticum; species Triticum urartu. The sequence goes on along the minus strand of NC_053025.1, from coordinate 449,086,639 downwards.
CAAGACAACTGAAACCTCATGAGTTGAATTATGCCACGCATGATTTGGAGTTAGCAGCCGCAGTGCATGCTTCGAAAACATGGAGGCATTTCCTCATTGGAAATCATTGTGAGTTGTACACGGATCATAAGAGTTTGAAGTACATTTTCACCCAGAAGGAGTTGAATCTCAGACAAAGGAGATGGTTGGAGCTTATCAAGGATTATGATATGAAATTGCATTATCATCCCGGAAAGGCTAATGTAGTAGCTGACGCATTAAGCCGTAAGAGCCACGTCAATACATTAATGACGGGAGAAATACCAAGGGAGTTAGCAGAAAATCTTCGTGAACTATGTTTGGAAATAGTTCCGAGAGGCTATGTAGCAGCATTGGAGATTTAGTCAACTTTGATGGATAAAATCAGAGAAGCTCAAAGGACTGACAAAGAAATTGCCTCCATTAAGGAGAAACTTAGCAAAGGAAAAGCTAAGGGATTTCGTGAGGATGAGCATGATACCCTATGGTTTGAAGACCGCGTTTACGTGCCCAATGACCCAGAGATCAGGAAGTTGATTTTGCAAGAGGCACACAACTCACCGTATTCAATTCACCTAGGAAATACCAAGATGTACTTGGATCTGAAGGATATTTTCTGGTGGACCGGAATGAAGAAGGATATTGCGGAGTATGTAGCAGTTTGTGATGTATGTCAGAGAGTAAAGGGAGAGCATCAGAAGCCAGCAGGATTGTACAACCATTGCCGATACCCGAATGGAAGTGGGATAAGCTAGGCATGGATTTTATCACGGGATTACCCAGGACTCGTTCAGGCTATGACTCGATTTGGGTTGTAGTCGGTCGATTGACGAAAGTAGCTCATTTCATCCCAGTAAAGACCACTTACACCAGTGCTAAGTTGGCAAAGCTATACATGACCAGGATCGTATGTCTGCATGGAGTTCCAGGGAGTATCGTATCAGATAGAGGAACCCAGTTTACCTCAAAGTTCTGGAAGCAGTTGCACGAAACTTTGGGAACCAGGATAGAATTCAGTACAGCTTTTCATCCACAGATAGATGGACAGACCGAGAGAGTCAATCAGATTTTGGAGGATATGTTGAGAGCTTGTGCGCTAGATTACGGATCTAGTTGGGACGACAATTTGCCATATGCAGAGTTCTCTTACAACAACAGTTACCAAACCAGTTTAAGGATGGCCCCTTTCGAAGCTTTGTACGGAAGGAGGTGCAGGACACCGTTGTCATGGGACGAAGTTGGAGACCGCCAGTTGTTTGGACCTGACCTGATTAAAGAGTCTGAACAGAAGGTGAAGTTGATTCACGATAGGCTCAAGGTAGCCCAGTCCAGATAGAAAAGTTATGCAGATTCTAGATGCAAGGAGACAGTTTACGAAGTCGGAGATAGAGCTTATCTTCGAGTATGTCCACTTCGGGGAACAAAGCGTTTTGGAGTTAAAGGGAAGTTAGCGCCACGATTTGTAGGACCATATCGAGTTTTGGAGCGTATGGGAGAAGTGGCCTACAAGTTGGAATTGCCCGAAGGATTGTCAGGAGTTCATGATGTGTTCCACGTTTCTCAGTTAAAGAAATGTCACGCGGAGATGGCTGACATACCTTTGAGAGACACAGTGCCATTGGAAACTATTCAGTTGGATAACGATTTGACCTACGAGGAGAAACCAATTAAGATCCTCGAGTCTGCCAGCCGAGTTACTCGCAGCAAGGTTATCAAGTTTTGCAAAGTTCAGTGGAGCCACCACACGGAGTTTTTCGGAGTTTTTCGGTGTTTTATTTGAATTTAGGAAAAATGTGCGTTTTTCAAAATTGCATTTAGGTCCCAAATAAATGTTCACCTTGTGCGGCTTGATTTTAGAAGCCCGTGAAAATTTATTTCGGATTTTTTGGAGTCCGTTTAGTATTTCTTTTTATTTTTCTTCTGCGCGTAATATTTTTTTTAAAAAAGTGAACCGTCCTAACCGGGCCGAGTCCGTCCAGGACTCTGGCCCGGCAGGCTTTATAAGCCGGGGCAGCCCACCCGGGAAAACCCTAGCCCCGAGCCCCCGCCCCGCCTGCGCCGCCGCCGCCGCACACGCCACGACCGGCATCCACCTGCGCCGCCGCCGCCCCCAGCCGCCGCACGCTCGCCGAGGTTCGCCGCCGCCTCGAAATCCGCGTCGTTTTTTATATTTTCAAAAAACCGTTCGGTTTTTCCATCGGTTTTTTTAGATTCGGTTTTTTTAAATAGATCGGTTTTTTTGGTTTATTTAAATAGCGAGCGTTCGTCCGTTCGTTCGTTCTAGCGAACGTTCGTCGTTTTTCTTTTTCTCGGATTAAATCTGCGATTTTTCTGATCGCGATTCCTGATCCGATTTTCGTTTTAGTATAACTTTTCACTCGTTTATCGGAATCAGGCGATTCAAGCGCCTAGAGTTTCGTCTCGAAACCCTCTATCCGTTTAACCAACTTAAACAAGATTTTGCTACTGTAAAATTTGCCCTAGATCCAGATTAGTAGAACAAAGTTGTTTTCTTTCGCCGTTTGACTTTTGTTGCTTCGTTCGATTTGATTCTTTTTGCCAACCGGAGTTCTTAAGTTGAACCTTCTGGTTAGATCTCTTATTTGAGTTTTACCCGTGCATTAGATGAGTACTTATTGTATGCTTGTTTGTTTGTCTGCGATAGAATACCCGGAGTGCGCCGCCTGTTACTTCGAATCTCTAGGTTTCGCGGATCATCAGCAAGGCAAGTAACACTTTGATCATACCTTTTCTACTACCCAGTTTTATTGCATTAGATCAATCCTCACACATTGCATGATTAGGATCTAATTAAATTGTGGGATGGGAAGTAGATGAGGTAGTACCTATTACCTGTTTATTATCAAACCTTTGGGAGTTACTTCTACGTTTGCTTATTATGCCATGCTATGCTAGTAGACGTGGATTGGGTGAGTGATATCCATGACAAATGTGAGTTTTGTTAATTAATGGTTTATCTAAGGTGGCAACTTAAACACACATCTGGGTGGATTGAGGCACCTGGGTATTCCAGGACTTGCCTGTTTTCTTTTAGACCGCCACCCAGGCTCAAAGGGATCATGAGACTATTCATACTAGAAACTTCCGTGTGTAGCCACAAGCTATTATGGGCTCTAGCATAGTTGACTAAGTCGTGTGAACTCTTACAGTGGTAGACTAGCAAATGTAGGGGATGTAGGTGGTACGGTCTACCCGATCGTAAGGTGCTAGCGCTTCTGAAAGACTATGTCTCGGTTATCCGTTTCTCAAACACCATGTAGTGCGGGAAACCAAACGGAGGTCATCGAGTCTTGTGGGGAAAAGTGCGCAAACCTCTGCAGAGTGTAATAAACTAATCATGGTTAGCCGTGTCCCCGGTTATGGACATCTTGAGTATCTAGTACCTTGATTATAATGTGAATCTCAACATGTTACTCTAAATTAATTTTGTTGGGTTATGTTTAATGATGATGCTTAATTGGGATTGAGAATGCTGTCAACCATTCTCAATGTTTAACAACTACCATGATAGATAAATAAATTTATTCCTTTGAAGTAGGGAAAAATTGGCTTTACGCAAAACTGTAACCATAGAGCTTTCCACCAGCCAAATATGCATATAGTATAGCTGTTTCATTCCATTACTCTCTATGTGTTACATTGCCAGCATATTCCATGTGCTGACCCGTTTCGGGCTGCAACGTTAATGTTGCAGACTTTTCAGACGACGATTAAGGAGTTTTTAGGTCATGGTTCTATACTCAGTGATGCCGTTGGAGTTGATGGACTCACTTATCTTCCAAGCCTTCCGCTGTTATCGTTATTAGATGGCCTTAAGCCATATTTATTGTAATAAGTTCTCTTTTGAGACACTCGATGTAATAAGTGTGTGATTGCTACTCTGCTATAAATCCTCCGAGTACTGTGTGGTGTCAGCATTACTGATCCAGGGATGACACCGGAGCACAGAGATCAGACTGTTTGAGGTCTGGTCACTACAACAAACTCTCTGTTTTCCCTTTGTAACGTTTCGGTCTAACCGAGATGAGCAAATCGGTCCCACCGAGTTTGCCTGACCAACTCTCTGTTTGCCTATTACCAAAATCAGTCCCACCGAGTTTGTGCAATCGGTCTCAACGAGATTATTTCATGCCCTAACCCTAATGGAATTGGTCCCACCGAGTTGATATGTCGGTCCCACCGAAAACCCTAACGGTCACATTTTGAACTAAATCGGTCTGACCGAGTTGTATGATTCGGTCCCACCGAGTTTGGTGATTTGTGTGTAACAGTTAGATTTTGTGTGGAGGCTATATATACCCCTCCACCCACTCTTCATTCGTGGAGAGAGCCATCAGAATATGCCTACACTTCCAACATACATTTTCCGAGAGAGAACCACCTACACTTGTGTTGAGGTCAAGATATTCCATTCCAACCACATAAATCTTGATCTCTAGCCTTCATCAAGTTGCTTTCCACTCAAATCATCTTTCTACCAAATCCAATCCTATGAGAGAGAGAGAGTTGAGTGTTGAGGAGACTATCATTTGAAGCACAAGAGAAAGGAGTTCATCATCAACACACCATCTATTACCTTTTGGAGAGTCGTGTCTCTTAGATTGTTTAGGTGTCACTTGGGAGCCTCCGTCAAGATTGTGGAGTTGAACCAAGGAGTTTGTATGGTCAAGGTGATCGCCTACTTCGTGAAGATCTACCCTAGTGAGGCAAGTCCTTCGTGGGCGATGGCCATGGTGGGATAGAGAAGGTTGCTTCTTCATGGACCCTTCTTGGGTGGAGCCCTCCGTGGACTCGCGCAACCGTTACCCTTCGTGGGTTGAAGTCTCCATCAACGTGGATGTACGATAGCACCACCTATCGGAACCACGCCAAAAATCTCCGTGTCTATATTGCATTTGCTCGCTCCAAAGTCCTCCATTTACCCTCATATGCAATTGTTTTACATTCCGCTGCTATACTCTTAGAATTGCATGTGTAGGTTGATTACTTGTTTGTGCTAAGTTGCTAAAATCTGCCAAGACTTAAAATTGGGGAAATGCTAGATTTTTATTTGGTCAAGTAGTCTAATCACCCCCCTCTAGACATACTTTCGATCCTATAGAAGGCTAGAGATCAAGATTCATATGGTTGTAATGGAATATCTTGGTCTCAACACATGAGTAGGTGGTTCTTTCTGAGAAATTGAATGCTGAAGTGTAGCCATGCTCTGATGGCTCTCCCTTCTAATAAAGGAAGGGTGGAGGGGTATATATAGCATCCACAAAAATCTAACCGTTACACACAATTTACCAAACTCAGTGGGACCGAATCAGAAAACTCGATCATACCGATTCAGTTCAAAATGTGAACGTTAGGCTTTTCGGCGGGACCGACATGTCAACTCGGTGGGACCGGTTCCATTAGGGTTAGGGCATAACGTAATCCCGGTGAGACTGATTACACAAACTCGGTGGGACCGATTTTGGTAATAGGCTAACTAGTGAGTGGGTCAGGCAAACTCGATGGGACCGAATCGCTCATTCCGGTGAGACTAAAACGTTACGAAAGGGAAACAGAGAGTTTGCATTGCGAACTCGGTGGGACCAATCGCTCATCTTAGTGAGACCGAAACGTTATGAAGGGAAACAGAGAGTTTGCAATCCCATCTCGGTGAGACCGAGATCCCTATCGGTGAGACCGAATTGATTAGGGTTTCTGGCAGTGGCTATGTCAAGTGAACTCGGTGGCGCCAGATAGAACATTTCGGTGGGGCCGAGTTTGACTTTTGGTTTGGGACATATGTGGATATGAGAAAGTGGTTGAGGGTTTTTGGAGCATATCACTAAGCATTTTGTTGAATTCTTCGGGGCACAATCCATTTAAGAGGATATCGCAAGCTTGAGCATTGTATTGCAACATCTTTAACTCTTCCGCGGTGGCTTCATGGTTCAGTTCTCTCCCATCAAAGAATTCACCTTGCAAGCCAATACACACAATAGCCCAAACGGCAGGGTTATGTCCAAGAATATGCATTTTCATCTTATGCTTCCAACTAGCAAAATTAGTACCATCAAAGTAAGGACCTCTACGATGGTAATTTCCCTCACTAGACGCCATACTCTCCTAGGTTGTGAAACCAAGGCTATGATCACCAAAAGCTATGGAAATCAAGGAAAATGGAGACCAAAGCTCTGATACCACTTGTAGGATCGAAAGTATGTCTAGAGGGGGTGATTAGACTACTTGACCAAATAAAAATCTAGCCTTTTCCCAATTTTAAATCTTGGGAGATTTTAGCAACTTAGCATAAGTCAAGCAATCAACCTACGCATGCAAGTCTAAGAGTATAGCAGTAGAATGTAAAACATTTGCATATGAAGGTAAAGGAAGGAGTTTGGAGGGAGCAAACGCAATGTAGACAGGGAGATTTTTGGTGTGGTTCCGAAAGGTGGTGCTATCACACATCCACGTTGATGGAGACTTCAACCCATGAATGGTAACGGTTGCGCGAGTCCACAGAGGGCTCCACCCGCGAAGGGTCCACGAAGAAGAAACCTTGTCTATCCCACCATGGCCGTCTCCCACGAAGGACTTGCCTCACTAGGGTAGATCTTCATGAAGTAGGCGATCTCCTTGCCCGTACAAACTCCTTGGTTCAACTCCACAATCTTGTTGGAGGCTCCCAAGTGACACCTAACCAACCTAGGAGGTACCACTGTCCAAAAGGTAATAGATGGTGTGTTGATGATGAACTCCTTGCTCTTGTGCTTCAAATGATAGTCTCCCCAACACTCAACTCTCTCTCACTCATTTGGATTTGGTGGAAAAATGATTTCAGTGGAAAGAAACTTGGGGAAGGCTAGAGATCAAGATTCATATGGTTGGAATGGAATATCTTGGTCTCAACACATGAGTAGGTAGTTCTCTCTCAGAAAATGAATGCTGAAGTGTAGGCACGTTCTGATGGCTCTCCCTTCTAATGAAGGAAGGGTGGAGGGGTATATATAGCCTCCACACAAAATCTAACGGTTACACATAACTTACCAAACTCGGGGGGACCGAATCAGAAAACTCGGTCATACTGATTCAGTTTAAAATGTGAACGTTAGGCTCTTCGGCGGGACCGACATGTCAACTCGGTGGGACCAATTCCATTAGGGTTAGGGCATAACGTAATCTCGGTGAGACCGATTACACAAACTCGGCAGGGCCGATTTTGGTAATAGGCTAACCAGAGAGTTGGCCAGGCAAACTCGGTGGGACCGAATCGCTCATTTTAGTGAGACCGAAATGTTATGAAAGGGAAACAAAGAGTTTGCATTGCAAACTCGGTGGGACTGATCACTCATCTCAGTGAGACCGAAATGTTATGAAGGGAAACAGAGAGTTTGCAATCCTGTCTCGGTGAGACCGAGATCCCTATTGGTGAGACCGAAATGATTAGGGTTTCTGGCAGTGGCTATGTCAAGTGAACTCGGTGGCGCCGGATAGAACATTTCGGTGGGGCCAAGTTTACCTTTGGTTTGGGACATATGTGGATATGAGAAAGTGGTTGAGGGTTTTTGGAGCATATCACTAAGCATTTTGAGCAAGCAAGCCATTAAGCAACACCTCATCCCCTTTTAATAGTATTGGCTTTTCCTATGGACTCAATGTGATCTTGGATTACTAAAATGAAAAGGTAGAGTCTTGAGATTGAGCTAATATGTGTCCTTAGCATTTTGAGGGGTCCACATTCTTAATCCATGCCATGGTAATCATTGAACTTTCTGAAATGATCATCTTGAAATAGTATTAGTTCAATGAGCTATATGTTGTTAATAATTACCAAAACCACCCAGAGATAGTTGCACTTTCAATCTCCCCCTTTTTGGTAATTGGTGACAGCATATAGATCAAAGCTTCTACAAATGATAATAAGATTTAAATACATCGTCGCTTTGAGAAGTATGTGATAAACAAGAGCTCCCCCTAAATTTGTGCACTATTTAAGATTTGCTTTTGAATGCAAATGCACAATCGATTAGGATCATGGGTGACTCTTCCATGTCACATACATCTTGCTGGGCGCTCAAAATGATATGAATTAAAACATGCACTCATCACCAAGCAAAGTGAATGATCATATAAGGATATAAAAGATAATGTCATCCACGCAAACGTTAAAGAATGATATGATCAAACACATGATCATACAAGTATCTCACACAGACATAAAGTAAAAGTTCAACAAAAGACAAGAGAGACAAAGCAGCAAAGCAACACTCTCTCTCGAAGCCTATGATCTATACATTTCTCCCCCTTTGGCAACAAGTTACCAAAAAGTTCGAAAATGCATAGTGCTATGCGTCTCTCAGGCTTGGTCTTCGGGAGGTGGTGTAGATAGAACTCCAAGGACGAAGGCATTAGTGGATGATGTTGGAGCTAGTGGAGCAAGTGCTGGAGGTGGTACTAAAGCCGTTGCTGGTGTAGATGAAGTAGCTCTTGTATCTGATACTGGCACGACAACTGACCTCTGACTCCTTGGCACTCGCTGAAAAGCATCCGTAGTTGCCTTCCCTCTCTTCTCCTCAGCTTCTTCCTGGAGCTGCTCGACTGCAGTCTGTTGATACGTCCGCAACGTATCTATAATTTATGAAGTATTCATGCTATTATATTATCCATCTTAGATGTTTTATATGCATTTATATGCTATTTTATATGATTTTTGGGACTAACCTATTAACCCAGAGCCCAGTGCCAGTTTCTGTTTTCCCTTGCTTTTGAGTATTGTAGAAAAGGAATACCAAACAGAGTCCAATTGATGTGCCAATTTTTGATGATTTTTTATGGACCAAAATAAGCCCCCGGAGTAAAAGAGTTGGGCCAGAAGAGTTCCGAGCTATCCACGAGGGTGGGGGCCGCGCTCCACCCCCTGGGCATGGGCCCCTATCTCGTGGACGACTCGGAGACCCCCCTGGCGTGAAACCGACGCCAAAAATTCCTATAAATACAGAAACCCCCAGAAAATAACCTAGATCAGAAGTTTTGCCACCGCAAGCCTCTGTAGCCACGAGAAATCAATCTAGGCCCTCTCTGGCACCCTGCTGGAGGGGGTCATCATCACCGGAGGGCATGGAGGAGGATCCTGGAGGGGCCATCATCACCATGAAGGCCAAGGACCAGAGGGGGAACCTCTCCCCATCCAGGGGGAGGCCATGGAGGAGGAGGAAGCACAAGGGGGATAACCTCTCCTCCTCTCTCTCGGTGGTGCCGGAGTGCCATCGGGAGGGGAATCATCGCCGCGGTGATCATCTTCATCAACATCACCATCCTCATCTCTTTTACGCGGTCCACTCTCCCGCACCCCGCTGTAATCCCTACTTGAACATGGTGCTTTATGCCACATATTATGATCCAATTATATGTTGCAATTCTATGATGTTTTGAGTAGATATCCTTTGTCCTTGGGTTGATTGTTGATCTAGATTGGTATGAGTTGTATGTTTTATTTTGGTGTTGTCCTATTGTGGCCTCCGTGTCGTGCAAGCGTGAGGGATTCCTGCTGTAGGGTGTTGCAATACGTTCATGATTCGCTTATAGTGGGTTGCTTGAGTGACAGAAGCATAAACCCGAGTAAGGGGGTTGTTGCGTATGGGATAAAGGGGACTTGATGCTTTAATGCTATGGTTGGGTTTTACCTTAATGATATTTAGTAGTTGCAGATACTTTCTAGAGTTCTAATAATAAGTGCATATGATCCAAGAAGAGAAAGTATGTTAGCTTATGCCTCTCCCTCATATGAAATTGCAATGACGACTATCAGTCTTGTTAACAATTGCTTAGGACAATTCCGCACACCGACCCATCATTATTCCACACTCGCTATTTATAATATTTAGTAGTGTATTCTAACTTTATGATAACAACACCTACTTTCATATTTTAGCTCTCCGATACCATGCAAAGTTATCCTCTTCATACCCACAACGTAGTCTCATTTCTAGTTGGAAGCAAACGTTCGGTGTAAGTAGAGTCGTATCAGTGGCAGATAGGACATGAGAGAATATTGATCTTACCTTTAGCTCCTTGTGGGTTCGACACTCCATACTTATCACTTCCACCTTTGGGAATTGCTACGATGATTCCCTGCACTTGGGGATTATCATCTGTATCTCAGTCACCTTGAGGTCAATATCATAGAATTTTGTCTCAACAATCCTTTCCAAGCTCCATTGATTCTGAGTCAGGGTGGCCAAGCCCTTCTCAATCCTCAATGTTGCTTGTATCAGATAACCCAATTGATCTTGTTTGCTCTTTAAGAACACCTGAGATGCTTCCTCGGCACTTGGCATCCTTGTAGCCTTTTCTGCCTTTGCCTTAGCTCTCTTCTCTTGTGCTTGTGCTGATGAAGGTTCATTCTCATTCATCACAACTATGTTATCCTCAAATTCTGGGTGCAAAGGTAAGTGCTCCTTGTCCAACAGGTAAGTGCATGTGCCCATCTTGGAGTTGATGAGCACCTGAATATGTGGAGCATACCCGCAAGATCTTTTCTGATCTGCTACAGTCCTCTTGATTGTCTCAACAATCAGACTCATGACCTTGAAATTTTAAGGGACATCAAATATTTGCAGCAGGTTGATTGAATGTCCTCTTATCATCTTGTGATCTCTAGATTTGGGTAACAGAGTATGCCTCAGGATAGTGTTGATTGTAGGCAGACCAGATAGTAGATAATGCACAGATCCAAGCTTGTGTGTCTCCAAAGCTTTACCGGGGATCTCCTTGTACATATTTGCCATTGAGTTATGGTCTTTCTTCTTCTTGGAATACACATACAAATCATCCTCATGTTCCTCTGGGGCATTGATCAACTTCGCCCACTCATCAACAGTTGATTGGTACCTCGTACCCTCAGACATCCACACGATTCTGCCATTTGGATAGAAATGAGCAGTGGAGTAGAACTGCATAACGAGTTCATCATTCCATTTGGTCAACTTTTGACCCACAAACTCATCGACTCCACAAGCTTTGAAGATTTCATGTACACCTGGGAAAAAGTCTTCATTCTCATCAATGAATTCCCAATCAACCCAACTCATATCACAGACAATTGGCTTCTTGTCAAGCAGAATGGTCTCATAGAAATCCTGATGTTCCTTGGTGTGGAACCTATAGTCCACTATAGTCCTCCTCCTCACTACATAGGGATCAGACTGTCTCCAAAGTCTCAGTCCTGCATCCTTCCTGATGTTCATGTCCTCTGCCACTGGATGAGTGCCATTGTGGTTTGGAATCTTAGGTTTTAGTTTTCTCAGCACTTGGGCTTCTGCATCTTCTTCTTCAACTTCAAGCACTGGGGCCTTGTTCTTTTCTTTAGCAGGGATATTCCTGGTGCTTCTCTTGGGCTTAGAGGGCTTTTGAGCTTGAGCAGCAGCCTTGGGAGCAGTTTTTGGCTTTGATGGAGCAACCCCTGACTTGATTGCATCTCCCATGAGCTTCTGGGACTTGGGTGCTGGTGCAATATCCTCTCCCTCTTCATCTTATTCTGGCTCTCTCATTATGGAGGATCTACCAAGGACTCTGGCAATGGTCTTTTTGACCCTCTCTTTCCTCTTCTTTCCCTCTCCAGCAGCCTCTTCAGTTGGCTTGGTGTTTCAGCAGATGAGGCCCTGGCCTTAGACATTGGAACTCTTTTTGCAGGTGCCTTCTTATGCAACCCTGGCTTAGTTGTTGCAGCAGTACCATACTCTTTCTTCAGCACCTTCTTTTTGAAGCTAACTTCCTCCTCAACAGCCACATAGTCCTCATCTTCAGAATTTGAAGTTTTCTTCCTCCTTATCCTGGTGGCTGCCTTTGGCAAATTACTGGGTGTGCTCCTGCTGCCATCATCTGAGGTGTTTGAGGGACTAGTGCCCTCACTCATTTGCATTGGCTCTTCAGATCTGTTTTGGCTATCACTCTAGTCAGACATCTTGGCAGGTAAACTGACGGCAAACCCTGTGAATAGATGTAGATGAGGTAGAATGAATGAGCATCACAAAGTGCAGAGTTTTTGCAAAACAAACGAGTCAAAAACTTAGTTTTAGTTCTCCACAGAAAGCATTCCGGAGCTACCGATTTGTTAAACTCGGTGATACCGAAGCAACTGTTGGAGTCTGAACTAGTGAACTTGGTCAGAGCGAGTCACAGTTCGGTGGCTCCAAGATTGCTAGGGTTTCATAGAGAATCGAACTCGGTTTCACCGATTTGCAATTTTCGGTCAGACCGAAAAGCGCATGTGCAATGGCCTAAGCCAAATCGGTGAGACCGATTTCTACAACTCGGTTGGTCCAAGATGAGTTCGGCGGAGACCTAACCCTAAATTTCCGAAACAAACCTAACTTAAAGGGAGTTTTCTCTGGATAGATTGACTTCATACTTGGTGCGAATCATGGCAAAGCAATGTGCTAATAATCGGAATGAGGAATTAGCACATAAAGTCGAACTCATACCCTAGTTCGGAGGGAGTTCGCTACAGTGACAATGACGGGGCGGAATCCCATTGACGGCGATGGAGATCAGTGGCAGGAGGTCGCTGGCGACAAGGAGACGATCCGGAGACCTGAGACGGCAGAGCAGGACACGCGCGTGATGAAGAGTTTTGGAGAAGTTTCCAAAATCAAACCCGTCAGTATATATATCCCGACCCTATCGGTGTGACTGAGTGGAACAACTCGGTGGCACCGAGATGCAGAATCGCAAGCGGTTACTGCAACTCGGTGTGACCGAAAAGTTCAAATCGGTTGCACCGAGATTGAAAACCTAGATCAACTTAGTGAACTCGGTGTGACCGAAAATGATGGATCGGTCAGACAGAAATGCACAGAGAGGTTTTGGAAGTTTAAGTCTATGACGAATAGGGGACTCCGAGTGCTCCTCACACATAGTGGTTCGAATCTGACTTGGTCAAACTTTGTGATGTAGCATGAATAGAGTTTGAGACGAGAAAAGCATAGATAGCTAGAGGAGGTTCTTAGGCATTCTTGTCCATCCACTTGGCAAAAGAGAAAATGCCAAACAATCAAAACAACAAGTGGATGTCCTCGAATGAGTAAAATATGCATCAACATGCTAACACAATAAAATGGAAAATGAAATATGTGGCCGAGTATGCACAAACACTCTAGTATCTATCAAGCAATTGGTGATGACTAGGTCATCTATATATGAGTATACTGACTTAGGAGTCAAATGAGAACATTTGGCTCATCGTTTAAGCACAAGTCGGGTTACCCCTTTTACATAAATCATTGTTGTGTTCACACCATTAGAGTTGCTTTAGCTCAATTATTAGAGTAAATCTCCCCTAGATGTGATATCCCCCCTAAAAGGGATGAACTATCCTTGGGTTTTGTCGATGATGACTTCATGTAGATGTTGAAGATGTAGATGCGCAATGTTGATGTGGATCATTTGGAGAAATCCATTGGAGTGAGTTGCACTTTCAATACCTACATGGGTTAGTCCCACAAGGAACAAACAAGGATATCCATAGACATAGAGTGATGTACACACAAGATGATGTCCATGAAGGCATTAGGTTAGCATGTCCCTTCTCTTACCAACAAGAGGGTTTGTGACTCCTTGAACTAGTGCAAGATGTGGAAGTTGTTTACACTTGCTCTTGCCAAAGTGATATGAGTGAAGTATGTTGGCGGAGTCACCCTCAAGAACTCTCTAGTTCTTCTTCTTTGGGATCCACATCAACATCATCTTGATGGAAATCCTTGGAGTTGTAGTCATACTTGATGAGGTAGAAATTGACGTAGTCTTGGGAACCCACTTGACCAAGGCCTTGGGAGCTTCTTCAAATGCATCAATCTCCTCTTGAAGCTTGCCCTTGCCTTTTTGCTTGTGGTCTTGTGGTGGAAGATCATCTTGAGCTTGTGTCCCTTGGAAGGAAGTAGGATCATACTTCTCTTGTTGAGGAACAAACTTTATCTTGGGGTATTGATCTTCTTCCCACTCAACTCCATTGGCATTGAACTTTCGTTCAAAACCAATACCTTGGTTCTTCCGGGGCCTTCCTTGCTTGCGTACAATTTCCTCAAATTGCTTACTTTCGGCAAGACTCTTGTAGACACCTTTCTCTATAATTCCCTTCAATAAGCTATTTTCTTGCTCAAGTGTAACTTGGCTAAGAGAATCATTAGTGGAATCAAGAGAACTACTAGAAGCAACAATATTGGATTTAACATGATTGTTGTTACTGCTTGAAGAAGAATCTTTCTTACTCTTGTTGCTAGATTTAACTTGTGGCATGTAAGTAGACAAGAGTAAATGCTTGGCAATATAAGAATAACTTTTCTTACGAAGATCATCATTGATTGCTTTTAAGAACCCATGCTCTTGCTCAAGGTTGAGCTTTTCAAAGCGTAACTTCTCATGAGTCTTTAAAAGCTCTCGATGATTTTCCAAGGTAGTTTCATGAGCTAAATTAAGAATGTTTAGTTCTTTAGTTAGACGCTCAATCTCCTTCTTATCATCATCATTTGTCTTATCTTTATTAGCATGATTAATAGAAAGTTCATCATAGTTTTCATCACTAGAGTTGTCAACAAGTAAATCATCATCACCTAGTAAAATCATCTTCATCACTATTGAAATCAACATACTCGGGGTGTGATACCTTTCGGCCTTTGGCCATGAAGCATCTTCCAATTCCTTCATTTGGTGAGTCAAATATGTCGTAGGAGTTGGTTGACACAAGTGCTAGACCGGCAACACCTTCATCTTGAGTATATTCGAAGTCGGAGTGATAACTTCTCTCGGAGTGATTCTCGGAGTCGGAGCTAGATACCCATTCACCAACATGAGCTTGATGTCTTTGTTTTGTGTATCTCCTTGATGATTTTTTCCTTCCTTTCCGAATCCTTGCTTCTCTGTGATATTCTTCGTTCATAACGGTCATCTCTACTCCTTCTCTCTCTTGGTGGTGATTCTTCTCTTCTACTTCTCCTTTTGGGTGAATCTTTTGTTCTTTTGTAGGGAGCCGTACACTCATTGGAGTAGTGTCCGGGTCTTCCACAATTGTAGCAATTATGTTCACGACTCGAAGATCTTTTTTCATTGTAGGAACTTGACTTGGAATTATGTTCCTTGCTTGTACTGTTGTAGAACTTGTTGAAGTTCATCACCATTAGGCTCAATTCTTCATTGAAGGCTCGTTTCTCACTTGATGATGTAGGAGCATCACATGAGGCTTTGTAAGCACCACTTGACTTGTTGTGAAGCTCTTCCTTATCCTTGAGTGACATCTCATGAGCAACAATTCTTCCAATGACTTCCGTTGGTTTGAGATCTTTGTAGTTGGGCATCATTTGGATCAATGTGCACACGGTATCATATTTTCCATCCAAGGCTCTTAGGATCTTCTTGATGATGAATCTATCGGTCATCTCTTCACTCCCTAAGCTGGCAATCTCATTTGTGACGAGAGCAAGCCTAGAGTACATTTCAGCGACACCTTCACCATCCTTCATTTTGAACTTGTCAAGTCGACTTTGAAGCACATCCAATTTGGATTCCTTGACGGAATCGGTACCTTCGTGCATATCAATCAAATTATCCCAAATTTCCTTTGCATTCTCAAGACGGCTGATTTTGTTGAATTCTTCGGGGCATAATCCGTTGAAGAGGATATCACAAGCTTGAGCATTGTATTGCAGCATCTTCAACTCTTCCACGGTGGCTTCACGGTTTGGTTCTCTCCCATCAAAGAATTCACCTTGCAAGCCAATACACACAATAGCCCAAACGGCGGGGTCATGTCCAAGAATTTTCATTTTCATCTTATGCTTCCAACTAGCAAAATTAGTACAATCAAAGTAAGGACCTCTACGGTGGTAATTTCCCTCACTAGACGCCATACTCTCCTAGGTTGTGAAACCAAGGCTATGATCACCAAAAGCTATGGAAATCAAGGAAACTGGAGACCAAAGCTCTGATACCACTTGTAGGATCGAAAGTATGTCTAGAGGGGGGGGGGTGATTAGACTACTTGACCAAATAAAAATCTAGCATTTTCCCAATTTTAAGTCTTGGCACATTTTAGCAACTTAGCACAAGTCAAGCAATCAACCTACACATGCAAGTCTAAGAGTATAGCAGCGGAATGTAAAACATTTGCATATGAAGGTAAAGGGAGGAGTTTGGAGGGAGCAAACGTAATGTAGACACGGAGATTTTTGGCGTGGTTCCGATAGGTGGTGCTATCGTACATCCATGTTGATGGAGACTTCAACCCATGAATGGTAACGGTTGCGCGAGTCCACAGAGGGCTCCACCCACAAAGGGTCCGCGAAGAAGCAACCTTGTCTATCCCACCATGGCCGTCGCCCACGAAGGACTTGCCTCACTAGGGTAGATCTCCACGAAGTAGGCGATCTCCTTGCCCATACAAACTCCTTGGTTCAAATCCACAATCTTGTCGGAGTCTCCCAAGTGACACCTAACCAATCTAGGAGACACCACTCTCCAAAATGTAATAGATTGTGTGTTGATGATGAACTCCTTGCTATTGTGCTTCAAATGATAGTCTCCCAACACTCAACTCTCTCTCACTGATTTGGATTTGGTGGAAAGATGATTTGAGTGGAAAGCAACTTGGGGAAGGCTAGATATCAAGATTCATATGGTTGGAATGGAATATCTTGGTCTCAACACATGAGTAGGTGGTTCTCTCTCAGAAAATGAATGCTGAAGTGTAGGCATGTTCTGATGGCTCTCCCTTCTAATGAAGGAAGGGTGGAGGGGTATATATAGCCTCCACACAAAATCTAACCATTACACACAATTTACCAAACTCGGTGGGACCGAATCAGAACACTCGGTCATACCGATATAGTTCAAAATGTGAACGTTAGCCTTTTCGGTGGGATCGACATGTCAACTCGATGGGACCGATTCCATTAGGGTTAGGGCATAACATAATCTCGGTGAGACCGATTACACAAACTCGGTTGGACCGATTTTGGTAATAGGCTAACTAGAGAGTGGGTCAGGCAAACTCGGTGGGACCGAATCGCTCATTTCGGTGAGACCAAAACGTTACGAAAGGGAAACAGAGAGTTTGCATTGCGAACTCGGTGGGACCGATCGCTTATCTCGGTGAGACCGAAACGTTACGAAGGGAAATAGAGAGTTTGCAATCCCATCTCGGTGAGATCGAGATCCCTATAGGTGAGACCGAATGGATTAGGGTTTCTGGCAGTGGCTATGTCAAGTGAACTCGGTGGCGCCGGATAGAACATTTAGGTGGGGCCGAGTTTGACTTTTGGTTTGGGACATATGTGGATATGAGAAAGTGGTTGAGGGTTTTTGGAGCATATCACTAAGCATTTTGAGCAAGCAAGCCATTTAGCAACACCTCATCCCCTTTTAATAGTATTGGCTTTTCCTATGGACTCAATGTGATCTTGGATCACTAAATGAAAAAAGTAGAGTCTTGAGCTTGAGCCAATATGTGTCCTTAGAATTTTGAGGGGTCCACATTCTCAATCCATGCCGTGCCAATCATTGAACTTTCTGAAATGATCATCTTGAAATAGTATTAGTTCAATGAGCTATATGTTGTTAATAATTACCAAAACCACCAGGGGATAATTGCACTTTCACATACCATAATGCTTTGCCACGTAAATGACCAACCATGATTCAGCTTTGCATTTAAAATTTGCCCATACGGATAATATCTACTCCTAAGAACTCGAGAACATAGACTATCTGGTTCTAAAATCAATCTCCACACTTGCTTTGCCAAAATAGCTTTGTTGAAACATTTATAATCTATAAATCCCGTACCACCTTTGTCCTTCGACACACAAAGTTCCCACCAAGCAAACCAATGCATCTTATTGCTATTGACATCATCACCCCACCAACAATGCGAGATTGCGTTTGTGATCCCTTTATCGATAAGGCAGGGGGCTCTCCCGATCCCCTGATGGCACATCAGCCATGTAGAACCACTTCTCCTACCACTTCTTTATCGTCTCGATAAATTTTCCCTTCGGCCAATGGACGTTGTTGAGTTTTCTTATCATGCCCCTCTGCACTCCGTTAGATTGCGGTCGTTACTATGCGGGTTAATGCAAAAAAACTTTAGCCAGAGCCCGAAGTGGGGCTCTATGTGGAGGAAGGCCTCGCAAAAGGTAATGTAGGTGGCAATATGGAGGATTGAGTTTGAGTCAAGGTGGTGGAACTGGAGCCCATAGAAGAATAGTAGGTCCCAAAGAAATGGATGAAGGGGAAAGCCCAAACCTCAGATGAGCAGGGACACAAATACGGCCCTCTCTCCCTGCTGAGGAGTCAGGATCTGGGAGGCCAAGGAGATCTCGTCCCTAACAAGGGGGGAACGACTTTTAACCACACCTGCGGCAGGCGATAGCCATCAGCTTGAAGCTCGGTGATGACACCAGTGGTGATGTATGAGTGCATCCACAACCCCTCTCGCTCGCGGCCACCTCCTCAGCCTCCTCTGCGGTGGTGCCCTTCCCCTTTCCGGCCATCTTCTTGAATGACAGTGGGAGTGGGTCTAAGAGTTTAAGGGAGAAATGTATGCAGGGCTCTGGGCGTTGGAGCTCGAAAAGTATTGGGCGCTAGTGAGGGCAAGAAACTGTGAGGTGAATTAGAGTCATCCATCTATACTACTTGTGAGCTATGTTAGGATATTCCCCGAAGAGTAAGGGTGAAGCAATATAGTAGCTGATAAGTATTTCCCTTAGTGAGAACCAAGGTTATCGAACCAATAGGAGAACCACACAAACCCTAGTGAATAGCACTTGCACACACAAAAGCAAATACTTGCACCCAACGCGGGCAAGAGGGTTGTCAATCCCCTTGAACTCGTTACTTGCAAGAATTAAATCTTGTATAGGTAGATAGATAAATTGAAAAACAAAATAAAAGTAAATAAATTGCAACAAGGTATTTTTTGTTGTAGTAATATGATTAAAGTAGACCCGAGGGCAATAGTTTTCACTAGAGGCTTCTCTCTCGAAACAATAGCATACGGTGGGTAGACAAATTACTGTTGGGCAATTGATAGAAAAGTGCATAGTTATGACATATACATGGCAATGACCATGTATATTGCATAGGCATCATGTCCTTTACAAGTAGACCGACTCCTGCCTACATCTACTATATTACACCACCAATCGACCGACTCCTGCATGGATCTATGGTATTAAGTTCATGACAAATAGAGTAACACTTTAAGCAAGATGACTTGATGTAGACAAAGTAAACCAAAGAAATATGAATGAACCCCGTCATTTACCCTTAATGGTAACAATACAAGTATGTGCCTCGCTATGTCACTAGGTGAGGACACCGCAAGATTGAACCCATTACAAAGCATGTCTCCCACTGAAGTTAAATCAATCTAGTTGGCCAAACCAAACGGATAGATCAGAGAGAAATACAAAGCTATAACCATTATGCATAATAAAGTTCAGAAAAGACTCAATTACTTTCAATGAATAATCTGCTCATAAACCCATAATTCATTGGATCCCAACAAACAGACCGCAAAAGAATATTACATCGGATAGAACTCCAAGAAGATCGAGGAGAACAATGTATTGAAGATCAAAGAGAGAGAAGAAGCCATCTGGCTACTAGCTATGGACCTGTAGGTCTATGGTGAACTACTCATGCATCACCGGAAGGCAGCAAGGATGATGTAGAAACCCTCCGTGATCGATTCCCCCTCCGGAAGAGTATCGAACAAGGCCTCCAGATGGGACCACAGAAGAACATAAGCTTGTGGTGGCGGAAAAAGTGTTTCAGGTGGCTCTCTGTTGGTTTAGGAATATTTGGAAATTTATAGAGATGGAATTAGGTCAAACCGACTTGCGTGGAAGTCATGAGCTTAGGGGGCGCACCCTGTGAGCTCATGGATCTCCTGTAAGGCTTGTGGCCTCCTCTCGAACCTTCTAGGGCCCTAGTGGTCCAGAAAAAATCACCGTAAAATTTCATCGTGTTTGAACTTCGTTTGGTATTGATATTCTGAAAAGCCAAAAACAAGCAAAAAAACAGGAACTATCATTGGGTGAATAGGTTAGTCCCCAAAAATGATATAAAATAGCATATAAAGCATCCAAGATTTATAATATAATAGCATGAAACAATAAAAAACTATAGGTAAATTCATGCTTATCATCATCATCCCTAAGCTTAATTCTTGCTCATCCTCGAGTAGGTAAATGATAAAAACATATTTTTATGTTGAATGCTTCCTAGCATGTGTATCATGTAATCTATTATACGGTATAAATATTGAGAAACGATGAAGTAAAAATATATACATAACAATATCCATGAATATAAGAAACATAATAATTACCTTTTCAAAATATACAGTCCTTAATGAATGATATCCCTAGTCATTTTATCATGTTAGCATGGCATGACTCCGCCTTCACCGCATAATATAAATCATGAGCACCTTGGTGTCAAACCAGGCAATTGGATCGTACTTCTAAAGTGCTTCAACATTTTTTAACTTCATGCAATACATGAGCCTGAGCCATCTATATAGCACTATAGGTGAACTAGAATGTGGTGGTAGAGATTAATAAGGGAAGTCAAAAAGGAAGAAAGTCTCGCATCAACTAGGTGGATCAACGGGCAACGGAGAGGCCCATCAATCAATGTCTTTGTGTCAAACGAATGGGTAGATGTCATAGGATTACTTTTCTTTTCTTGAGTTGTGGGTAAATTTTTTTTAAAAACTGCCATCATGGCTCCTTTACTACTTAAATCAAACTTACATCATGAATTATCAAAGGCATTAAAGAGCTAGGAGGATCATCTACCCAAACTAAACTCTCCAGCCTTAGCAGCCTACCGTCCTTAGCCAATGTATGGGCTACAAGGTTTGCATCTCTAGGTCAGAACGAGTAAATCCTTCATTCTTCAAAAATAGGAGCTACATCCGATGCTGTAAATCCTCCATTCTTCATCGTTGATATCGCTTCAAGGCAATCAGATTGGATCATGAGTTTCTCGCACCCCACTTGATTAGCTGGATGAATTCGGTTAATACATGCTTGGGCCTCTACCATCGTTGCATCCACAACAACAATGGGGTAGCAACTCACAACAATAAAATGTCCCCTATCATTCCCGATACATGCACCAGTAGCTCCTCTTCCATTTTCACATCAAAATCCGCTTCTACATTCATTGTCACAAATCCCTCTGTAGCTTTGCACCATTGGCTTTTTCTATTCTTCACCATTTTATTCAGAGCACACACATAGTTTGAAGCTAGAACCTGAATAGAAATAACAACATGTGGTACAGTTTGCAAGATTTCTCCATACACAAGTTGCCTTCTTCTTCACCAAATGTACCACACTATGGTTAGTAAAGTCTCTCACAGATTTGAGATATTTGTGACGGCAATATGTGAAAACTTCCCAACCAATAGATATTGGGCGCATCTAGGCATCAGACAACTAATGGTTTGCATGTATCAGATCAGTCATAGACTGTTGAATGGAAGCAGGTTGTACGTCTGATTTGCACCTAGGCCACGCGAGGGATAACGAGGTTTCCGTTGCTAATTTATTGTTGTTTCGTAACTGCTTCTGTAACTCTGGCGTCTCTCCTCGTTTGATGGTTCTCTAGAGCAGACCAAGCAAGTAGATCTCTTCATAATAACTACCTTCGTAAATCACGTGAGAAACTGTTGTTAATTTTCACATCAGGCTATTTGTTTCATTAAGATTAGGAAGCAAATATTGTATCCTGGTTTTCAGGTTAGGCTGTTTGCTTCCATATAAGGCATATCTTGATTCCTTTGGGCATCAAAGACATTTTATTCCAACGTAATGTAGAATTAAACTTGTTTCTTTTTATCATTGAATTTGATCCCACAATGACCTAACCTTGATACAATTAATAGGAATTTGTTTTCTACCTAATGAAAACAAAATCCATCGACTAGAGGGTTGCTCTAACCAAAAAAAGACATGTTTCTAGACAAAACAACCATTATCATCTGTACACATAACTAATAACCCACAAGTATAGGGGATCAATTGTAGCCTCTTTCGATAAGTAAGAGTGTCGAACCCAACGAGGAGCTAAAGGTAGAACAAATATTCCCTCAAGTTCTATCGACCACCGATACAACTCTACGCACGCTTGACGTTCGCTTTACCTAGAATAAGTATAAAACTAGAAGTACTTTGTAGGTGTTTTTGGATAGGTTTGCAAGATAATAAAGAGCACGTAAATAAAAAGTAGGGGCTGTTTAGATAAAGACACAACTAAATTAGTTTTAGTAGAGAGCTTTTTGTCATGAGAAAGTTATTTGTCCCTAGGCAATCGATAACTAGATCGGTAATCGTGATTGCAATTTTATTTGAGGGAGAGGCATAAGCTAACATACTTTATCTACTTGGATCATATGCACTTATGATTGGAACTCTAGCAAGCATCCGCAACTACTAAAGATCATTAAGGTAAAACCCAACCATAGCATTAAAGTATCAAGTCCTCTTTATTCCCATACGCAAACAACCTACTTACTCGGGTCTGTGCTTCTGTCACTCACGCCACCCACCATAAGCAAATCATGAACATATTGGAAACCCTACAACGGGGATCCCTCACGCTTGTGCGACACGGAGAGCACCATAGGACAGCACCAATAATAAAACATGCAACTCAAACCAATCACGATCATCAATTAACCCATAGGACAAAACAGATCTACTCAAACATCATAGGATGGCCATACATCATCGCGAAATAATATATAGCGTTGAGCACCATGTTTAAGTAGAGATTACAGCGGGTAAAAGAGGGGTTACACCACTGCATAGAGGGGAGAAGAGTTGGTGATAAGGGCGGTGAAGTTGTTGGTGTAGATTGTGGTGATGATGATGGCCCCAGCGGCGTTCCGGCGCCACCGGAAGAGAGAGGGAGAGATCCCCCCTTCTTATTCTTCCTTGACCTTCGCCCTAGATGGGAGAATGGTTTCCCCTTTGGTCCATGGCCTCCATGGCATGGGAGGGGCAAGAGCCCCTCCGAGATTGGATTTGTCTCTCTGCCTCTCTCTGTTTCTGCGTTCCAGATTCTGCCCTTTCACCATTTCTTTTATAACAGGAGATACGTAACTCCGATTGGGCTGAATTTTGGACACGATCTCTATCCGGATATTAGCTTTCTTGCGGCGGAAGAAGGACTCCAACCTCCTTATGGGGTGGCCACGAGGGCCCAGGGCGCGCCTGACCCCCTTGGGCGCCCCCCCTGCCTCGTGGCCCCCTCGGGCATCGTATCGCATTGATTCTTCTTCCCAAAAATCGCATATATTCCAAAAAAATCTTCGTCAGTTTTTATTCCGTTTGGACTCCGTTTGATATGGATTTTCTGTGAAAAAAAATACGCAACAAACAGGAACTGGCACCGGGCACTGGATCAATATGTTAGTCCCAAAAATAGTATAAAAAGTTGCCAAAAGTATATGAAAGTTGTAGAACATTGTCATGGAACAATAAAAAATTATAGATACGATGGAGACGTATCTGCATCCCCAAGCTTAATTCATGCTCGTCCTCGAGTAGGTAAAGGATAAAAAAGATAATTTTTTATGTGGAATGCTACCTAGCATAATCTTGATCATGTATCTAATCATGGCATGAATATTAAGACACGAGTGATTCAAAGCAATAGTCTATCATTTGACATTAAGACAATAATACTTCAAGCATACTAACCAAGCAATTATGTCCTCTCAAAATAACATAGCCAAAGAAAGCTCATCCCTACAAAATCATATAGTTTGGCCATGCTTCATTTCGGTCACACAAAATGCTCCCGTCATGCACAACCCCGATGACAAGCCGAGCAATTGGTTCATACTTTTAACGCGCTTCAGCCTTTTCAACCCTCACGCAATACATGAGCGCAAGCCATGGACATAGCACTATGGGTGGAATAGAATATGATGGTGGAGGTTGTGTGGAGAACACAAAAAGGAGAAAGTCTCACATCGACGCGAATAATCAACGGGCTATGGAGATGCCCATCAATTGATGTCAATGTGAGGAGTAGGGATTGCCATGCAATGGATGCACTAAGAGCTATAAGTGTATGAAAGCTCAAACTTGAAACTAAGTGGGTGTGCATCCAACTTGCTTGCTCATGAAGACCTCAGGCATTTGAGGAAGCCCATCATCGGAATATACAAGCCAAGTTCTATAATGAAAATTCCCACTAGTATATGAAAGTGATAACTCAAGAGACTCTCTATATGAAGAACATGGTGCTACTCTGAAGCACAAGTGTGGTAAAAGGATAGTAACATTGCCCCTTCTCTCTTTTTCTCTCATTTTTTTGTTTTTTTGGTGGGCTTCTTTGGCCTCTTTTTTTATTTGGGCTTCTTTGGCCTTTTTTTTAAAGTCCGGAGTCTCATCCCGACTTGTGGGGGAATCATAGTCTCCATCATCCTTTCCTCACTAGGCCAATGCTCTAATAATGATGATCATCGCACTTTTATTTACATACAACTCAATATTACAACTCGTTGTCTAGAACAAAGTATGACTCTATATGAATGCCTACGGCGGTGTACCGGGATGTGCAATGATCTAGTGTAGAAATGACATCAAAAAGTGGACAAGCCATGAAAACATCATGCTAGCTATCTTACGATCATGCAAAGCAATATGACAATAAATGCTCAAGTCATGTATATGATGATGATGGAAGTTGCATGGCAATATATCTTGGAATGGCTATGGAAATGCCATGATAGGTAGGTATGGTGGCTGTTTTGAGGAAGATATAAGGAGGTTTATGTGTGATAGAGCGTATCGTATCACTGGGTTTGGATACACCGGCGAAGTTTGCACCAACTCTCGAGGTGAGAAAGGGCAATGCACGGTACCAAAGAGGCTAGCAATGATGGAAGGGTGAGAGTGCGAATTCCATGGACTCACATTAGTCATAAAGAACTCATATAATTATTACAAAAGTTTATTAGCCCTCGAAGCAAAGTACTACTATGCATGCTCCTAGGGGGATAGATTGGTAGGAAAAGACCATCGCTCGTCCCCGGCCGCCACTCATAAGGAAAGCAATCAAAGAACACCTCATGCTTCAAATTTGTCACACAACGTTTACCATACATGCATGCTACGGGACTTGCAAACCTCAACACAAGTATTTATCAATTTCACAATTACTCAACTAGCACGACTCTAATATGACCACCTTTATATCACAAAACTATTGCAAGGAATCAAACATATCATATTCAGTGATCTACAGGTTTTATGTAGGATTTTATGACTAACCATGTGAATTACCAATTCCTGTCATCTCTCAAAATAGATATAAGTGAAGCAAGAGAGTTTAATTCTTTCTACAAAATATATGCCCACGCTCTAACAAATATAAGTGAAGCAAAAGAGCATTCTACAAATGGCGGTTTTCTATGTGAAGAGAAACATGCAATCTAAACTTCAAATGATATAAGTGAAGCACATGAAGCATTCTACAAATCAACCAAGGACTATCTCATACCAGCATGGTGCATAAAAGAAAAGTGAAAACTAAATGCAAAAGATGCTCCAAGATTTGCACATATTGCATGAACGAAACGAATCTGAAAACATACCGATACTTGTTGAAGAAAGATGTGATGCCTTCCGGGGCATCCCCAAGCTTAGAAGCTTGAGTCTCCTTGAATATTTACTTGGGGTGCCTTGGGCATCCCCAAGCTTGAGCTCTTGCCTCTCCTCCTTCTCCTCACATCGAGACCTCCTCGATCTTCGAACAATTCATCCACACAAAACTCAACAGAAAACTCGGTAAGATCCGTTAGTATAATAAAGCAAATCACTACTCAAATACTATTGGAAACCAATTCATATTTTATTTTTGCACTGTAACTACTGTAATATAACTTTTCCATGGCTTAATCCACTAATAGAAATCGATAGTTTCATCAAAACAAGCAAACAATGCATCAAAAACAGAATCTGTCTTAAACAGGACAGTCTGTAGTAATCTGAACATTCACCATACCTCTGGTACTAAAACAATTCTTCCAAAATTAGGAAAAATAAAAAAATTGTATAGAAAGACAGTGAAAAAAGTTTCAGAACCGTTTGACGTTCCTGTAAAAAATGTAAAATCGCGCACTACAACCAAAGTTTCTGTTCTGCACCGCACAAACCAACAAGCAATGTAAACATCCTAAAGGCAAATCTTGGCACATTATTTTTATAATACAAAGGAATTGTACAAGGGGATAATTATTTTTGTTGAAAAGTTTCTGTAATCAAGGGTCACAAAGTTTCCATGGGCATGAACAAAGTTCAAGGCTAGCTCCCATTTTAACAATGCTCGTCTTTCATATTCGCTTTTCTTTTTGAAAAAGTTTTAGGTTCCCCTCTTTATTTTTTTGTTTTTAAACTTTATAAAAGCACTCAATAGAAATAAATGACTATCAAAAACTTCCGGGTTGTCTCCCTGATACGTCCATTTTGCATCATGCTTTTATATCGATATTTATTGCATTATGGGTTGTTATTACACATTATGTCACAATACTTATGCCTATTCTCTCTTATTTTACAAGGTTTACATGAAGAGGGAGAATGCCGGCAGCTGGAATTCTGGACTAGAAAAGGAGAAAATACTAGAGACCTATTCTGCACAGCTCCAAAAGTCCTGAAACTTCACGGAAGTCATTTTTGTAATTAATAAAAAATACTGGAGAAAGAATCCACTAGAGGGGGCCCACACCCTGGCCACGAGGGTGGGGGGCACGTCCCTTGCCTCGTGGGCCCCCTGGTGGCCCTCTGATACTTAAGCATCTTCTTCTTATCTTTGACAATAAAATCATGTGCTACCATACTCTTATAATCTAGAAAAATAGGGGGCAACAACTTTTCCTCTTTCTCATAATGCCTAATAGGTATCCCAAAGTGTGCAGCAAGGCGCGAAGCAAAGAAGCCTTCGAAGATGGGACCCTTTGTTCGGTTTAGATTTAATCGTTTAGCAACAATAGCGCCTAGACTGAAAGTTGTGTCACGAAACAAAGCATGGCGCAAAATAACAATATCAGGAGCACTGAGATTTCCACTGTTCCCGCGACCAATTAAGCATCTACTAGCAAATATTGCAAAGTAACGTAGAATAGGAAAATGTATGCTAGTATTTCTTGCATCGGAAACTTTCCTCGTTTCCCCTACAGCAATCGTATCAATAAACCCCTCCACATCATTATGATGTGGTTCCTTGATACGTCTCCAACGTATCTATAATTTTTGATTGCTCCATGCTATATTATTTACTATTTTGAATGTTTATGGGCTTTATTATACACTTTTATATCATTTTTGGGACTAACCTATTAACCCAGAACCCAGTGCCAGTTTCTGTTTTTACCCTGTTTTAGGGTTTCGAAGAAAAGGAAAACCAAACGGAGTCCAATTGACCTGAAACTTCACGGAACTCATTTTTGGAAGGAAAGAAGCCTAGAAGACTTGGAGTGCACGTCGGGGGATCTGCGAGGAGGTCACGAGGCAGGGGGGCGCGCCCTCCACCCTTGTGGCCCCCCTGACGTACTTCTTCCGCCTATATATCTCCATATACCCTAAAAACATCCGTGAGCACAATAGATCGGGAGTTCCGCCGCCAGAAGCCTCCGTAGCCACCGAAAACCAATCTAGACCCGTTCCTGCACCCTGCCGGAGGGGGCAATCCCTCTCCGGTGGCCATCTTCATCATCCCGGTGCTCTCCATGACGAGGAGGGAGTAGTTCTCCCTCGGGGATGAGGGTATGTACCAGTAGCTATGTGTTTGATCTCTCTCTCTCTCTCTCGTGTTCTTGAGGTGGTACGATCTTGATGTATCGCGAGCTTTACTATTATATTTGGATCCTATGATGTTTCTTCCCCCTCTACTCTCTTGTAATGGATTGACTTTCCCCTTTGAAGTAATCTTATCGGATTGAGTCTTTAAAGATTTGAGAACACTTGATGTATGTCTTGCCGTGCGTATCTGTGGTGATAATGGGATACCACGTGATTCACTTGATGTATGTTTTGGTGATCAACTTGCGGGTTCCGCCCATGAACCTATGCATAGGGGTTGGCACACGTTTTCGTCGTTGATTCTCCGGTAGAACTTTGGGGCACTCTTTGAGGTCCTTTGTGTTGGTTGAATAGATGAATCTGAGATTGTGTGATGCATATCGTATAATCATACCCACGGATACTTGAGGTGACATTGGAGTATCTAGGTGACATTAGGGTTTTGGTTGATTTGTGTCTTAAGGTGTTATTCTAGTACGAACTCTAGGGCTGTTTGTGACACTTATAGGAATAGCCCAACGGATTGATTGGAAAGAATAACTTTGAGGTGGTTTCGTACCCTACCATAATCTCTTCGTTCGTTCTCCGCTATTAGTGACTTTGGAGTGACTCTTTGTTGCATGTTGAGGGATAGTTATGTGATCCAATTATGTTAGTATTGTTGAGGGAACTTACACTAGTGAAAGTATGAACCCTAGGCCTTGTTTCCTAGCATTGCAATACCATTTACGCTCACTTTAATCATTAGTTACCTTGCTGTTTTTATAATTTCAGATTACAAATACCTTTATCTTCTATCCATATTGCACTTGTATCACCATCTCTTCGCAGAACTAGTGCACCTATACAATTTACCATTGTATTGGGTGTGTTGGGGACACAAGAGACTCTTTGTTATTTGGTTGCAAGGTTGCTTGACAGAGACCATCTTCATCCTACGCCTCCTACGGATTGATAAACCTTAGGTCATCCACTTGAGGGAAATTTGCTACTGTCCTACAAACCTCTGCACTTGGAGGCCCAACAACGTCTACAAGAAGAAGGTTGTGTAGTAGACATCAAGCTCTTTTCTGGCGCCGTTGCCGGGGAGGTTAGCGCTTGAAGGTATATCTTTAGATCTTGCAATCGAGTCTTTTAGTTTCTTGTTTTATCACTAGTTTAGTTTATAAAAGAAAACTATAAAAAATGGAATTGAGTTTGTCTCATACGCTTCACCTTTTTATTATCTTTCGTGAGTATGATGGAAAGGATAATTGTGCTCAAGTGCTAGAAGAAGAAATCTATAAAATGTTTGGCACTAAATATTTGAATGATGAGCATGATTGCAATGTTGTTTGTATGAATTCATTGAATATCTACGATGCTAATGATATGCAAAGCCACAAGCTTGGGGAAGCTATGTTTGATGAAGATGATATTTTTTGTCCCCCAAGTTTTGATGAGCAAATTTATTATGGTGAAAGCATGCCTCCTATTTATGATGATTATATTGCTGAAAGTGGATTTGGAGAGGTCATGACTTTATTTTGTGATGAATCCACTATTTCGGAAGAGGTTCCAATTGATTATGAGAATAAAGTTGCTATCTATGATGATTATTGTGATGACTTGTATGCTATAAAGAATAATGATATCCATGAATCTTGTCATCATGATTTTAGTTTTCAATTGGATTATGCCTCACATGATAATTATTTTGTTGAGTTTGCTCCCACTATTATTCATGAGAAGAATTTTGCTTATGTGGAGAATAATAAAATTTCTATGCTTGTAGATCATGAAAAGAGTGATTTAGGTTCTGGTTATATTGTTGAATTCATTCATGATACTACTGAAAATTATTATGAGGGAGGAACATATGCTTGTAGGAATTGCAATAATATCAAGTTTCCTCTCTATGTGCTTAAAGTTATGAAGTTATGCTTGTTTCACCTTCCTATGCAAGTTGATTCTTGTTCCCATAACTTGTTTGCTCACAAAATCCCTATGCATAGGAAGTGTGTTAGACTTAAATGTGTTAGTCATATTCTTCATGATGCTCTCTTTATGTTTCAATTCTTATCTTTTATGTGAGCATCATTGAAATCATCATGCCTAGCTAGGGGCATTAAACGACAACGCTTGTTGGGAGGAAACCCAATTTTATTCTTGTTCCTTGATTTTTGTTACTGTTTAGTAATAAATAATTCATCTAGCCTCTGTTTAGATGTGTTTTTATGCTTTTAATTAGTGTCTGTGCCAAGTAGAACCTTTGGGAAGACTTGGGGAAAGTCTTGTTGATCATGCTGTAAACAACAGAAACTTTAGCGCTCATGAGAATTGCTGCCATTTTTATTTGGAGAGTGATATTTAGTTAATTCTTTTTGAAGATGATTAATAGATAAATTCCTCAGGTCCAGCAATTTATTTGAGAATTTTATGAGTTCCAGAAGTATACGTTTGATCCAGATTACTACAGACTGTTCTGTTTTTGACAGATTCTGTTTTTCATGTGTTGTTTACTTATTTTGATGCATCTATGGCTAGTAATAGAGTTTATGAACCATAGATAAGTTGAAATACATTAGATATTACACCAATATAAATAAAGAATGAGTTCATTACAGTACCTTGAAGTGGTGATTTATTTTCTTATACTAACGGAGCTCACGAGTTTTCTATTTTAAGTTTTGTGTTGTGAAGTTTTCAAGTTTTGGGTAAAGATTCGATGGATTATGGAATAAGGAGTGGAAAGAGCCTAATCTTGGGGATGCCCATGGAACCCCCAAGATAATCTAAGGACACCTAAAAGCCAAAGCTTGGGGATGCCCCGGAAGGCATCCCCTCTTTCGTCTTCGTTCATTGGTAACTTTACTTGGAGCTATATTTTTATTCGCCACATGATATGTGTTTTGCTTGGAGCGTCAATTTATTTTGTTAGGATTTGCTTGCTGTTATTTAGAACAATGTTTTTCATCTTTTATTTCAATAAAATTGGCATTAATAGTCTTTACTATGCCTATGTTACAAGTATACATGTTGCTGTTTGAAAACAGAAAGTTTACCGCTGTTGCAATAATTCCCGAGAAAAGTCAGAATGTGATAAAATGTTGAAACCTTTTGAATATTAAGCTCTGATAAATTTAATACATTGGGAATTTTCTTTCATAATTTCTGGATCTAAGGAAGTATGGATGTTGCTGCATTCTTTACAGACTGTCCTGTTTAGGCAGATTGCTGTTATGTTTGCATTGTTTGCATATGTTTGCTTCTTTAATGATTCTATTTGAGGATAGGACTATTAAATATGCAGAGGCATTTAGTATGAAATGTTGAATAATAATTTTAGGGATTTTCTACAGTAGAGTATGATAAGGTTTTGGCAATGGTTTATACTAACTTATCTCACGAGTCTTGTTGAGTTTTGTGTGGATGAAGCTTTTGAGATTTAGGGAGACCGTGATATGAGAGGAATTAAGGAGACACAAAATCTCAAGCTTGGGGCTTCCCAAGGCACCCCAAGATAATATTTCAAGAAGTCTCAAGCGTCTAAGCTTGGGGATGCCCCGGTTGGCATCCCACCTTTCTTCTTCAACAACTATCGGTTAGTATCGGTTGATCCTAAGTTTTTGCTTCTTCACATGATGTTTGCTATTCTTAGATGTCATTTTCTTTTGCTTTGCTTGCTGTTTGAATAAAATACCAAGATCTTAAATTATTAAATGTTAGAGAGTCTTCACATAGTTGCATAATTATTAAACTACTCATTGATCTTCACTTATATCTTTAGGAGTAGTTTGTTGTTTGCTCTAGTGCTTCACTTATATCTTTTAGAGAATGGTGGTAGTTTTATTTTGAAGAAATAGATGAACTCTCATGCTTCACTTAGATTATTTTGAGAGTCTTAAATAGCATGGTAATTTGCTTAAAATCCTAATATGCTAGGTATACAAGATTAGTAAAAACTTTCATATAGAGTATTGAATACTAAGAGAAGTTTGAGGCTTGATGATTGTTTTGAGATATGGAGGTAATAATATCAAAGTCGTGCTAGTTGAGTGGTTGTGAATTTGATAAATGCTTGTGTTGAAGTTTGCAAGTCCCGTAGCATGCACGTATGGTAAACATTGTGTAACATATTTGAAACATGAGGTGTTATTTGATTGTCCTCCTTATGAGTGGCGGTCGGGGACGAGCGATGGTCTTTTCCTACCAATCTATCCCCCTAGGAGCATGCGCGTAGTGCCAAGGTTTTTGATGACTTGTAGATTTTTGCAATAAGTATGTGAGTTCTTTATGACTAAGGTTGAGTCCATGGATTATACGCACTCTCACCCTTCCATCCTTGCTAGCCTCTTCGGTACCGTGCATTGCCCTTTCTCACATCGAGAGTTGGCGCAAACTTCGCCGGTGCATCCAAACCCCGTGATATGATACGCTCTTTCACACATAAACCTCCTTATATCTTACTCAAACCAGCCACAATACCTACCTATTATGGCATTTCCATAGCCATTCCGAGATATATTGCCATGCAACTTTCCATCATTCCGTCCATCATGACACATTCATCATTGTCATATTGCTTAGCATGATCATGTAGTTGACATAGTATTTGTGGCAAAGCCACCTCTCATAATTCTTTCATACATGTCACTCATGCATCATTGCACATCCCGGTACACCGCCAGAGGCATTCATATAGAGTCATATCTTTTGTTCTAGTATCGAGTTGTAATCATTGAGTTGTAAATAAATAGAAGTGTGATGATCATCATTTTATAGAGCATTGTCCCAAGTGAGGAATTAAAAAAAGAGAAAGGCCATAAAAAAAGAGAAGGCCAAAAAAAAAGAAGAAGAGAAAGGCGATAAAAAAGAGAAGGCCCAAAAAATAAAAAAAATGAAAATGAGACAAAAAGAGAGAAGGGACAATGCTACTATCCTTTGCCACACTTGTGCTTCAAAGTATAACCATAATCTTCATGATAGAGAGTCTCTTGTTTTGTCACTTTCACATACTAGTGGGAAATTTCCATTATAGAACTTGGCTTGTATATTCCAATAATGGGCCTCCTCAAGTGCCCTAGGTCTTTGTGAGCAAGCAAGTTGGATGCACACCCACTTAGTTTCTTTTGTTGAGCTTTCATACATTTATAGCTCTAGTGCATCCGTTGCACGGCAATCCCTACTCCTTGCATTAACTTCAATCGATGGGCATCTCCATAGCCCATTGATTAGCCTCGTTGATGTGAGACTTTCTCCTTTTTGTCTTCTCCACATAACCCCCCTCATTATATTATATTCCACCCATAGTGCTATATCCATGGCTCGCGCTCATGT
Source organism: Triticum urartu (assembly GCF_003073215.2). Lineage (NCBI taxonomy): Eukaryota > Viridiplantae > Streptophyta > Magnoliopsida > Poales > Poaceae > Triticum > Triticum urartu. The sequence continues at coordinate 449,053,430 of NC_053025.1, read as the reverse complement.
ATTGCGTGAAAGTTTATAGGTTTGAGATTACTAAAGTATGAAACAATTGCTTGGCTTGTCATCGGGGTTGTGCATGATGGGATCATTCTTGTGTGAGGAAAATGGAGAATGACTAAACTATATGATTTTGTAGGGATGAACTTTCTTTCGCCATGCTATTTTGAGAAGACATAATTGCTTAGTTAGTATGCTTGAAGTATTATTATTTCTATGTCAATATGAACTTTTGTCTTGAATCTTATGGATCTGAATATTCATACCACAATTAAGAAGAATCACATTGAAATTATGCCAAGTAGCACTCCGCATCAAAAATTCTATTTTTATCATTTACCTACTCGAGGACGAGTAGGAATTAAGCTTGGGGATGTTGATACGTCTCCAACGTATCTATAATTTTTGATTGCTCCATGCTATATTATTTACTATTTTGAATGTTTATGGGCTTTATTATACACTTTTATATCATTTTTGGGACTAACCTATTAACCCAGAGCCCAGTGCCAGTTTCTGTTTTAACCCTGTTTTAGGGTTTCGAAGAAAAGGAAACCAAACGGAGTCCAATTGACCTGAAACTTCACGGAACTCATTTTTGGAAGGAAAGAAGCCCAGAAGACTTGGAGTGCACGTCGGGGGATCTGCGAGGAGGTCACGAGGCAGGGGGCGCGCCCTCCACCCTCGTGGGCCCCTCGTGGCCCCCTGACGTACTTCTTCCGCCTATATATCTCCATATACCCTAAAAACATCCGTGAGCACAATAGATCGGGAGTTCCACCGCCAGAAGCCTCCGTAGCCACCGAAAACCAATCTAGACCCGTTCCGGCACCCTGCTGGAGGGGGCAATCCCTCTCCGGTGGCCATCTTCATCATCTCGCTGCTCTCCATGACGAGGAGGGAGTAGTTCTCCCTCGGGGATGAGGGTATGTACCAGTAGCTATGTGTTTGATCTCTCTCTCTCTCTCTCTCTCGTGTTCTTGAGGTGGTACGATCTTGATGTATCGCGAGCTTTACTATTATATTTGGATCCTATGATGTTTCTTCCCCCTCTACTCTCTTGTAATGGATTGAGTTTCCCCTTTGAAGTAATCTTATCGGATTGAGTCTTTAAAGATTTGAGAACACTTGATGTATGTCTTGCCGTGCGTATCTGTGGTGATAATGGGATACCACGTGATTCACTTGATGTATGTTTTGGTGATCAACTTGCGGGTTCCGCCCATGAACCTATGCATAGGGGTTGGCACACGTTTTCGTCGTTGATTCTCCGGTAGAACTTTGGGGCACTCTTTGAGGTCCTTTGTGTTGGTTGAATAGATGAATTGAGATTGTGTGATGCATATCGTATAATCATACCCACGGATACTTGAGGTGACATTGGAGTATCTAGGTGACATTAGGGTTTTGGTTGATTTGTGTCTTAAGGTGTTATTCTTGTACGAACTCTAGGGTTGTTTGTGACACTTATAGGAATAGCCCAACGGATTGATTGGAAAGAATAACTTTGAGGTGGTTTCGTACCCTACCATAATCTCTTCGTTCGTTCTCCGCTCTTAGTGACTTTGGAGTGACTCTTTGTTGCATGTTGAGGGATAGTTATGTGATCCAATCATGTTAATATTGTTGAGGGAACTTACACTAGTGAAAGTATGAACCCTAGGCCTTGTTTCAACGCATTGCAATACCGTTTACGCTCACTTTTATCATTAGTTACCTTGCTGTTTTTATATTTTCAGATTACAAATACCTTTATCTACCACCCATATACCACTTGTATCACCATCTCTTCGCCGAACTAGTGCACCTATACAATTTACCATTGTATTGGGTGTGTTGGGGACACAAGAGACTCTTTGTTATTTGGTTGCAGGGTTGCTTGCGAGAGACCATCTTCATCCTACGCCTCCTACGGATTGATAAACCTTAGGTCATCCACTTGAGGGAAATTTGCTACTGTCCTACAAACCTCTGCACTTGGAGGCCCAACAACGTCTACAAGAAGAAGGTTGTGTAGTAGACATCAAGCTCTACTGAACCCGAGCGAGGCGTTGGGCTCTAACTGACATGAGCGATTGCACTGCAGGCTACGCGTTACTGAACCCGAGCGATCGATCGATGGCTGTTAACTGAACCCGATCGAGCGATTCCTTGGCTACTGCTGCTAACTGAAGCCGATCGATGGGATGAACAGTGAGCGTTGGGGGGGGGGGGTGGTTTGGATGAACAGTGAGCGGTGGCGTTGCCTCTGGATGAACAGGACCCCGTGGTGTGGTGGAGGGCTGGATGAACAGTAGACAGTGGAGGGGTGCCCGTGGAGGGGTGGATGAACAGGACCCCGTGGTGTGGAGGGCAGGATGAACAGTAGACGGTGGAGGGGTGCCCGTGGAGGGGTGGTTGAACAGGACCCCGTGGTGTGGAGGGCTGGATGAACAGTAGACGGTGGAGGGGTGGTTGAACAGTAGCCGGTGGAGTAGCGCGCGGTGGAGGCTGGATGAACAGGAGCCTGTGGAGGCTGGAGGACGTCGACGGTGGATGAACAGTAGCTCGTGGAGGCTGGAGGAGGTCGACGGTGGATGAACAGTAGCCCCTGGAGTCCTCGTTTTGCGGTACGCCACACCCCTCCCGATCAACAGGACCCCCGTTTCGACCGTAGGAGGTCCGTTTCCTCCGTTTTGCGGTACGCCACACCCCTCCCGATCAACAGGACCCCCGTTTCGACCGTAGGAGGTCCGTTTCCTCCGTTTTGCGGTACGCCACACCCCTCCCGATCAACAGGACCCCCGTTTCGACCGTAGGAGGTCCGTTTCCTCCGTTTTGCGGTACGCCACACCCCTCCCGATCAACAGGACCCCCGTTTCGACCGTAGGAGGTACGTTTCCTCCGTTTTGCGGTATGCCACACCCCTCCTGATCAACAGGACCCCCGTTTCGACCGTAGGAGGTCCGTTTCCTCCGTTGTGCAGTACGCCAGGCCTCGTTTCCATCGCCTCTTCCATCCAAGCCCTCCCGATGAACACGACCATGCATTCCGTTCCGACCCAACCGCGTTGCCTCCCGATGAACACGACGCATTCCGTTGCCTCCCCATGAACATGACGACGACGTTGTTTCTCCGTTCCGACCCAGCCATGTACACGAGCCCTCGCTGTACGTATGCGCGAGTAGGCGTTCGAGACCCCGCCCGTATGTACACATACGTGGCCGTATTTTCTTTCTTGCACCCTGGCCACTGTACGTACATGTACATGCTACATGCGCGCCTCTACTACGACACGTGCGCGCCTCTACATCCACCAGTACATATGTACGTACACGTTCGCGACCAGAATGACAACGCTACGTACGCTTCGACCAGGTGGGTCCCGACTGTCAGGCACTTGCGTGCGAAGGTGTAGCTGGTGGGTCCCAGCAGTCAGGGGGAAATGTTTTTTTTTCGAAATACGGTGGCCCGTCCGGTGGGTCCCTGCTGTCAGGTGGAGGAATCATTATTTTCCGTGTAATAAGGAGGCACTTCCTTGCTGCCGCCATGGACCCAGCTGTCAGCCTCTCCACGTACAGTCCACGTTTGATGGAAGTCGTTCCTTAACCAGATTGACCACGCCGCGCCGAGAGCACCGGGGCGGTGGACGACGGCGAGGCCTAGGAAGGGGACGACGGGGAGCCGGGGAAGACGCGACAGTGGAAGCCCGCGCGTGCGCGGAGAGGAGTACGAGGGTTCACTGGTTCGGCTACGGTGTGAGGCTGCCGTCGCCACAGGGCCTGGCCAGCGGTTGGAATAGTAGGGGGCGGTGAGGCCTCCGCGACAGCACAACCGGCCACGCGAGGCAGGAGCATGCGGCACGACCGACGCTGATTTGGGCGGCTGGAGCAAGAAGACCAGAGGTTGAAGAAGTACTACGGCCGTTGGATGGACATCGTACGGTCAATGGAGCTAGAATCGTTCATATTGACTAAGTTGACAAAGCCCTTCATCCCCGTCAACTTAGTAGGCCCACAAGTCAGCCTCCCACCAAGGTGGGTCCCAGCTAGCCGGGGGAGTATTCATTTTTTTTGTGCATAATAAGGAGGCACTTCCGGTGGGTCCGAGCTGACAGCGGGGGAACGTTTTTTCACGAAATACGGTGGCCCGTCCGGTGGGTCCCAGCAGTCAGGGGGAAACGATTTTTTTCGCAAAATACTGGTGGCCCGTCCGGTGGGTCCTTGCTGTCAGGTGGAGGAATAATTATTTTGCACGTAATAAGGAGGCACTTCCTTGCTGCGGCCGTGGACCCAGCTGTCAGCCTCTCCACGTATAGTCCACGTCCGATGGAAGCCGTTCCTTGACCACGTTGACCACGCCGCGCCGAGCGCACCAGGGCGCTGGACGACGGCGAGGCCTAGGAAGGGGACGAAGTGGAGACGGGGAAGACGCGACAGTGGATGCCCACGCGTAGAGGAGTACGAGGGCACTGGTTCGCTGCAGTGTGAGGCTGCCATCGCTGCAGAGTAACAGGGGGTGTGGGTGAGTAGAGGGATGGCCTGGCCAGCGGTGGGAGTAGTAGGGGGCGGTGAGGCCTCCGCCGCATCGCAGCCAGCCACGGGAGGCAGGAGCACGAGGCACGACCAGCGCTGGTTTGGGCGGCTGGAGCAAGAAGACCAGAGGTTGAAGAAGCACTACGGCCGTTGGATGGACATCGTACGGTCACTGGAGCTAGAATCGTGCATTATTGACTAAGTTGACAAAGCCCTCCGTCCCCGTCAACTTAGTAGGCCCACAAGTCAGCCTGCCACTATACTGGGTCCCAGCTAACACGGGGAGTATTCATTTTTTTTGTGCGTAATAAGGAGGCACTTCCTTGCGTGTGAAGATATAGCTGGTGGGTCCGAGCTGTCAGCGGCGGTAACATTTTTTCCGCCAAATACAGAGGCCCTTTCGGTGGGTCCCTGATGTCAGGTGGAGGAATCATTATTTTGCGCGTAATAAGGGGGCATTTCCTTGCATGCGGCCGTGGACCCAGCTGTCGGCCTCTCCACGTACAGTCCACTTCAGATGCATGTCGGTCGTTGACCACATTGACCAGGCTGCACCGAGAGCACCAGGGCGGTGGACGATGGCGAGGCCTAGGAAGGGAACGACACGGAGGCAGGGAAGATTCGGCAGTTGTTTCCCACGCGGAGGGGAGTACGACTGTACGAGGGTTTACTAGTTTGTCTGCCGTCACCGGAGAATAACAGCAGGTGTGGGTGAGTAGAGGGATGGCTAGGCCAGCGATGGGAGTATGGTGGGGCGGTGAGGCCTGCGCGGCAGCAGAGCTGGCCGCAGGGAGGAGGGAGTAGGCAGTCCCGCCGGTGCCTGTTTGAGCGGCTGGAGCAGGAAGAGCAGAGATTGAAGAAGCACGACGGCCGTTGGATGGACATCCAACAGTCACTGCTTGTGCGTCAACCTTTTTTAGGAAAGCCTCAAATCTGTGGAAAACAGCATACAACCCATCTGCCAATATTTCTAATAATTTTCAGCCCATTTGCTAATTCTTAAGGTTTTTTTGGAGCCCATATTCTTTTTGTTAGCATTACAGCCCAAATTGTGGCCACGGTTAAAAAATTATACGAAATTTTGCATATTTCGGTGCGGTCCGAACTGTTTTTAATCCCGAAATTCCGACTCACATTCAAACTGATTTTAAAAATAAATGTATATCAATATAAAATCCAACAAATTCTCCATGCATAAAAATTAATGTAATTTAAAATCTTGAAATGAAAAAAAAGATATTTGAAACTAATTGCCGGTTTGATGTGTTTTAAAAATGTACAGCCCATTTCTCATTACTGATGGGCCATTTTCTCGGCCAGCCGAATGAAAGCTCTCCTCGTCTTGAAAGATTTGCAGCCCAAGAGGCCTGACAAAGCGACTTACTTGGCAAATCACAAAAAAACTGGGCTGTGGCCGTGGACCCAGCTGTCACCCTCTCCACGTACAGTACTCTTTCGATGGAAGTCGTTCCTTGACCATGTTGACCACACCGCGCGGAGAGCACCACGGCGGTGGACGACAGCGAGGCCTAGGAAGGGGACGACGCGGAGCCGGGGAAGACGCGGCAGTGGAAGCCCGCGCGGAGAGGAGTACGAGGGTTCACTGGTTCGGCTGCGGTGTGAGGCTGCCGTCGCTGCAGGGCCTGGCCAGCGGTGGGAATAGTAGGGGGCGGTGAGGCCTCCGCGGCAGCACAGCCGACCATGGGAGGCAGGAGCATGCGGCAGGACCGGCGCTACTTTGGGCGGCTGGAGCAAGAAGACCAGAGGTTGAAGAAGCACTACGCCCGTTGGATGGACATCGTACGGTCACTGGAGCTAGAATCGTTCATATTGACTAAGTTGACAAAGCCCTCCGTCCCCGTCAACTTTGTTGGCCCACAAGTCATCCTCCCACTATGGTGGGTCCCAGCTAGCAGGGGGGTATTCATTTTTTGTGCGTAATAAGGAGGCACTTCCTTGCGTGCGAAGATATAGCCGGTGGATCCGACATGTCAGCGGGGGGAATGTTTTTTTCGCAAAATACAGAGGCCCTTCCGGTGGGTCCCAGCTATCAGGTCCTCGCAAAAAAGGGAAAGAAATCAAAGACTTGGGAAGGCGTACAGAACAAGCTAGTGTACCAGTAAAGAGACATTGCCTTGTTTTAGAAAAACAAAGACGTGCTCCTGTAGCTGGTTCGAATCCAAACCTAGACTATGACTATATATGGTGCTATGCTACTCTGCAAGTAATGAAACTGACATATCCAACGTTCGCTTCTCCTCTTCTCTACTTACTTTGCCTAGCATCAGAAGCTCTGGCCGCAGCAACCATGTCCGCTGGCTGCTCGTCCACCTGCTCTTCAGCAGGCAACAACCAGATATGCGCAAGTCGCAACCCGTACCATCGCCTGTGGGTCTCATCACACCCTCGCCGGCACGCGCACCGCAGCTGATTGCTCATCGCAACCCGCTGCCGTTGGTGTGGTGCCACTGCTGCAAATCACGCAGAGTCATCCGTCGCGTCTCAACCACAATCCGCAACCCTGGCCGAGTCTTCTACAAATGCCCGAATCATGGGGTAATAATATGTTTAAGTGTTGTTCTACTGCTTTCAGTTGCTGATTTTTTTAATAGTTTGGTTGATGATCTACCAATTTGATTCGTGCAGAAAAGGGAAGATTCATGTGATTTGTATTTCTGGGAAGTTGCTGATGTGGGGGAATGCAACCACAATGATTATTTGGTTAGCCGAGGAATCCCAATACCAGCAGGTTGGGGTGTTGGACAAGTAACTGAAGGAACAACAGAGGAGGAAGATACAGAGCAGAAGGTTAAAGATGCAGTTCCTCTGATCATGGCCAAGCAACAGCTGATGAACGGCCTTGACAGCAATGAGGAGATGAAAGAGCTTGTGAAGATAATGGGAAAAATCGATGTGCTCTATAGGATGATTGTCTCTTTATTTGCAGTGTATGTAGCACTCGTGATGTATTCAGTGGCTACGACATGAGCACTTTGCTGAAACTAGTAATGAATGAAACCTGTGTAGCAGGCTGGGCGTAGTGTTTTGAACATCTAATGATTTCTATTAACGGAAATCAGGGGGTATCCCTTTTTGCTCATATAAATAAATAAATAGCAGAGGCCCTGTCGGGTCAGCTTTGTTCTCATTCGAAGACGTCGAGCAAATTGCAGTCCAACAGCAAACTATGTCATCAAATTCAAGTTCCACAGCCAAATATGAGTACAACTAAACAACAATGTCATCATGTTTTAGTTGTCATACAATCACCAAACACAAATCAGCATACATAACAAGTGATGTTCTCACAGCAAAATACTAAACAACATGTTCATCAGGTTTCAGTTGTCATAGCAAACACAATTTCACATAGTAGATAAAAAAAACGTCTTCTGACAAGCAAATACGACAAAAGCAATGTAATCATCATCCGCAGTAGCAGCGTCAACATCTTCGCCATGTGTATTAGTCTGAATCGTAATTCCCCACGGTGTCATCTTCTTCTTCGTCCTCAACATCCTCGAACGTTGGCTTCTTCTTGATCAACTCTTGTATGTCCACAGCACGACATGCAATCTTTTCGCCGGCGTCATTGGCGTGATGGTTCTCAAAGATATTAGGAACATCTGTGTTATCTTGTACATCAGGAGCAGTGTAAGCATCATCTTGTTGTGCAACTTCATTAAACGAATTCCTCTGCTCAAACCTTTGCAATACTCTGCAGTCATCGCTATGTGCAAATGTGTCTTCCAAGAAAAATATCTGTGTTGCTCGATTTGCCAAAATAAAAGGCTCGTTGGTCTGGTATGCTGCCTTTACATTGATGGATTTGAAATAATCATCAGCTCTGGGTTTTGCGATCCTGGAAAACAGGTTATACCAACGACAGCACAACAGAACCACACACCGATGATCCTCGAAACTGGAGATATACTGCAACTAAACAATGTCTGTTATGTTAGCATACATTTCAGCTATCTCTTTGTCATACGTATCCGTGCTCATGATGGCACTGTTTTGTGTCTTCCTGCCTTCGTCTCGTGCAAGGGTGTTGTAGCGCACATCTCCAACAACGCAAGATTCATAATGTCTTACCCGAGTATCAGGACCCATTGCTAGTGAGTAAAGGGCATCATCAACTGCCTGCCCATCCTCCCGCATCTTCTTAACCTATGGTTAGAAAATAGACAAGCTGATCATCTTATGTACTCAATATATTAAAAAAACTGACAGTGCACTTCAAAAGCTTACATGGTTCTTGAACCATTTCGCAAATCCTGCCATAACCAGTTTGTCAATGTTTCTTGGATTTTGCGGCAGTAACTCCTCTTTGTAGATGCTGCACAACATAGTGATCACGTCAAACATCTAAATATATAAGAATGTGCTGCAAGTTTGGTAGATTGCGATGTATAAGCTGCAGTACTGCACTTACTTGATATAAGGTAGTATCTCAGGACAGTTATTCAACACATACCAAACCATTCTGTCCAAATCTTTAGGTTTGTCCTCTTGTCGACTCTTCCCTATAACTCGAACAAAATAATCGAAAACATTGAGCCCGGTATTGTCTTCACCCACCTCTTTGCTAAGCTGATCAGTTGTTTCAATGTATTTTGAGCAGAATGTCAGTGCTTCTGTAGCAATGTAGGCCTCTGCAATGGAACCCTCGGGTCTAACTCTGTTCCAAACATAGCCATTGAAAGTGCCTAGCCGCCTTTCAATAGGATACATCCAGCCATACTGTACTGGACCTCTAAGTAGTGCCTCATCAGGTAGATGAATAGCCAAATGCACCATCACATCAAAGAAGGCTGGAGGATATATCTTCTCAAGGTCGCATAGGATAGTTGGTATCTTGTCTCTAAGACGCTCCAAAGCATCTATCCTGATATTCCTACTACGGAGTTCCCTGAAGAATTGTCCCAACTATGCAACTGCTCTGTATAAGTTAGGGCGGCCCAATCCTCTAAGGATAACAGGTAAAACCCTTTTAAGTAGGACATGGTAGTCATGAGTTTTCAACCCTTGTACCTTGTTTCCATCTGCACTGACTCTCTTCAGGGTTGGAAGCAAATCCATGTGGGAATCTCACACGTGACAGGACCTCGCAGAATTCTTTTCTTTTTACCTTGTCCAAGATGTACACAGCTGGTTCCATATCCCGTGGTTTACCTTCATCTTGCACCTACAAATCCTGTCTGATACCCAGGTGTGTCAAATCAATCCTAGATATTAAGATATCTTTCGTCTTGCCTTCAATATTAATAAGTGTGCCGATAATGCTGTCACATATATTTTTCTCGATGTGCATCACATCAAGATTATGCCGCAGATCCGAATCTTTCCAATACTCCAAGTCCCACAAAGTGGAGCCGCAGGTAAAAAATAATCTCTCTTCTGCCCAGCCATGCTTCCTTTTCCTGCTACCATTATCAGGATGGTTTCCTGGTGTAATATGCCTGACCTTCTCTAATTCCACTTGCCACTCATCGGCGGTGAGCCTCTTTGGCGCATCACGATTTTCATGCTTTGCATTGAACACATGTCTTCGGTATTTTCTAGGAAGCGGCTTGTCCTTGGCAAGGAAACAACGGTGTCCAATGTAACAGATCTTGCTAAGTATTGCGTATGACAGCGGATTCCTGTCACAGCGAACACATGCATTGTAACCATGTGTCGTTCGCCCTGACATAGTGCCCAAAGCCAGATAATCATGGATGCACCAAATATAATAGCACGCAGAAAGAAATCAGCTGGTGGGCTGCTATATAGGTCTCAAGTGAGAACACCCTTCCATAGCTGTTGAAGTTCCTCCACAAGAGGCTCCATGAACAAATCAAAATCGTTTCCAGGACTTTTTGGACCTGGGATGAGCAAGGCCATCATGTAGTTTGATTCTTTGGTGCAGACATTTGGAGGCATGTTGTAAGGGATAACAAGCACTGGCCACATGCTATATGTGGCGCTCTGGTGGCCAAATGGGTTAAATCCATCTAAAGCTAAGCCAAGTCTAATGTTTCTCGGGTCAGCATCAAACTCTTTGTGTTTATTATTGAAGCTTTTCCACTCACTACCATGAGATGGATGGCTCATTACATTCTGATCTCTGTACTCCTAGTTCCTAGAATGCCACAGTACATCCTCTCTTGTTTTAGCATTATGAAACAACCTCTGCAATCTTGGTGTAATTGGAAAATGTCTCAGAACATTATGAGGAATCCTCTTCACAGCATCGCCATCTTTCCATCTTGATGATTTGCATTTCGGGCATTCACTTAAGTTGGCATAATCCTTCCGGAACAGAACACAATTATTCTTACAAACATGGATCATATCATATCCAATTCCAACTGCATGAAGGAAATTCTTCATTTTACTGTAGGTGTGTGGCAGTTCAGACGCATCTGGGAAAGATTCGCGAAAAGCAGCCAACATCGCATCGAATGATTTGTTGGTCATCCGCTCAGATGTCTTCACCTGAAGAAAGGTGACCATAGCTGAGAATACTGACAACTTATTTCCTGGGTGACAGCAACGTTGCATTGTTCCAACATGCGGGCCCACCATTTTTCTTCTGCAGGTGAAAGTTCACGGAATGCACGAGCATTTCGTAGCATTGTTTCAATGTTGGTCAAACTCACTGGCTCCGCCACCACCACCTCCTCCTCCTCTTCCACCTGAGCATCAGGCAGATCAAGATGGTGATCTGCTGCTTCCACGTAGTCAATAACATTGACGTTCACAGCTTCACCATGATGAACCCACCTAGTATATGTGACCGACATCCCATACAAGTGTAGATGATTTTGCATAGTTGACTAGGGTCTTGTAACTGAATTCATACAACTGCTACACGGGCAAAGCACATCTGATTTCGGACCACCGTACTCAGCTCTGATAAAGTTCATGAAGTTTTCAACCCCCTCAACATATGCAGCGGAGAATCTTCGAGCAGAAGTTATCCATGTCCTGTCCATCTATTAGACATACAAATTAGTTCTTCTACTAGATATTACAGGAAAAACATATATGCTTTTTTATGAGGTCCAGAAAAAATACCTAGGTCGATGTCTAAAGCTATGGCAAGATATTTGGACAAGCAGATCTAAGTAACGAAATATATGTAAAGCTAATTCAGCAAACAAATTTGAGTGCCAAATTATGGTAGGCTGTTTCAGCAGTCAATGAGGCCAAGCACACAGCCATCGAACTATCGAAGGCCATCGCAGCAACAAAGATCGAGTATAAAACGATGTAGAGCTATTTCACCTAACAGATTAGCTACTAGACCATGGCAATCTACGTCACAATAAATATATGGCAGGATATTTTAGCAACTAATCGGCCTTGGCATGCCATCTCAGCTAAGAAGATTGAGTGCAGAACAGGGCAAGGAAGCTTCTTAAGAAGAGCATATTGACAGTAAACTACTTCGGCAAACAGTGAGATTAACAGCGTCTATCAGCTAACATTCAGCGCTACACCGACATGAACGGGGCCTTAGTCTAGAATGCGCGTACCGTGGGAGAAGCTGACTGCCGTGCGTCTCCACACGAACGTCGCCAGCGGTGGCGGCGCTGACCGCCGTGCACCTCCACAAGAACGTAGCCAGAGGTGGCGGCGTGGCTAGAGGACGACAGTCTACGAGAGCATACTGTGGGAGTGAGAGGATCGCCGAACCGCGGCGCCGACGTATCGGCACGGCGGGGAGGGCGGCTTTGGCAGAGAAAATGGAGTGGAGGGGGACAAGGGGGAGGGGGGTTTGGGGAATATTATTGGCTAGTTGGCCGAAGGGCGGTTGAATCGGATTTGGGGGGAATTTTTGGGGGTGGAGGGGGGGAGGATTTTCGCGCGATGGGCGGGGGGAGTTTGGCGCATGGTTGGTTTCTCCAAGTGCAGTCCCACGTGTCAGTGAAGAGGCAAGCCGAAGCGCGTTCCGTTTGCGTGAGCCGTGTGCAGGACCGAACGTGTGTGGGGTGCAATGCGACCGCGACAGGAGTGCTGTGAGTGTACCGCATTTTTTCCTTTTAAACTAGGTGCTTCGCCCCCACAAAAAAAATATGTTGCTTCGCGCGATCCATCGATACTACTACTAGTAATCCGGTAATCCCGACTAAAACGGCGCGGCCGGGTCTTTTCCCGCGCGATATGCTGGGAGGTTGGCTTAGTTGGGTTTTTAGGACGAGTAATGCTACACCTACGTAATCCCAGTTACGTAATTAACGTAATGTGAAACGTGTGAGCTGTTGATTGTAGATTGGGGGGAGGGAGGGGCCCACCACCATGAAAATCAGGGGAGGAGAGAGAGAGGCAATTTACGTTAACCCTTTCGTAGGTTCCCGTAGATGTAGAAAGATGTGTCCGATCCTGCAATATAGGCCGTCCGATCTATTTCTAATGGATAGGAAGGAAACTATGACAATTTACCCGCACTCCTCTCCACATTTGCAGATAAGGCTTTCCCTCGTTCATCCTTTTCTCCCACAAGATCTTGATCTTCCGTGCAACGCACGGGCATCTTGCTAGTACTCCTACAATATTTATATTATTGTGAAAGTTCATATACACCGGCCGAGATTAATGCACATACGTCAGATTTTCATTACATTTCAAACTTTTATAGGACAAAAATATAAAAGAAACCCGACCCTAAACCTATTCTACGGCGGCGACCGACGTCCTCCATCTGTGATCTCCATGTACGGGGGCGGGGTTCAAGACCCATGAAGTGAAGGTGCGGTCTCCGGCGAGGAAAACTAGAACACGGGAGACGGACCGGCCAGTTGGCACACCATGCCCTGCCGCCTCCCATGCCCTACTCATCCTCAGAGGAGTCCCCGACCTCGGCGGTGCCGGACGTTGGACGGCGGCAAGTAGGACGCGTGGCTGACGGTGCTCCCGTCGTCGGCCGCCAGCGTGGCCACCGCTTGTGTGGCGACTTCAGCGAGGGAGGCGACCTTAAGCTCCATCCCCGAAGACAAGCTCTCCCACAGAGCGTTCGCGCTTGCGGTCATGGCGGATGTGGTTCCAGGTAGGAGGACGATGCGCTATGGTGTGGAGGTTAGCTAGGCGTTGCCGCTTTAATTCGCTCATTCCAGTGAGGCCAAGCGTCTGGGTGCGTCATTAAGTCGCCGGAGTTGTTCCTCGGGCACCGAGCCTCTTATTGACGACATACGAACGGACGGCATGAATGCGGGCAGCTGGCGCCGGCTAGGAACGCACCACGCGACAGCGCGAGGGACGAGGGTTTTGGTGTGCCAGGGTAGTCAGCTGCGGTCGTGGCAACGTTGGAGATGCCCTTTTCTCACATGCGATCCCCGCATGTCATTGAAAAAGCAAGACGACCCGGCATGGTCTCAGGTCCAGAGGATGCAGTTGGCCGCGCTACACCACTCCGCGGACGTGTTGCAGTGCCCCGTGCATCCTCGACGAGCCGGGTGTTGGGGTGTGTTTGGATTGTGGCCAAAGTGCACCTTGCCAAAATTTTGGTCATGACCAAAAGATTGGTCTTTGTTTGGATGGTTGCCATTTTTTTGGCATGGCAATGAACTCTAGCCAACTCTAGTTCATTTTTCTTGCCAATGTCGGCCAAATCATGGGCAACCAATACCTCAACCAAAATTTTGGTCATGACCCAAAGATTGGTCTTTGTTTGGATGGTTGCCATTTCTTTGGCATGCCAATGAACTCTAGCCAACTCAAGTTCATTTTTCTTGCCAATGTCGGCCAAATCATGGGCAACCAATACCTCAACCAAAATTTTGGCTACCCAATGCTTTGATGGGGCAACCTTGGGAACAAACCAAACATACCGTTGGTCGTGCCACAGCACTAACGCCACCCTCGGCAAACTGAAACCGACCGTGTCTAGCGACGATATGAGCGTGTCGCTCACCACGGCCGCCGTGTCCAGAGGCGGTGCTAGAGCTGCGCCCCGTTGTTGGCCCCAACGACCCACATGAATGGTTGTCGGTGGAGAGGAGGTCGTGGGCCAGCTCCTCCATTGGGCTAGTCTGCGCTTCGTCGTCCCGACGGGTGTGCCCCACATGTCTGTTTCCCTGTTTTCCCGGCCATATTCGAGCGTCAGTGCTCCGCGTTGCGCATTAGGCCTTTCACTATGTAGGCCAAGCGAGACAACTTATTGTTTATTTGAGCCGTTCAAGTATAATCATGTGGCGTTTGCTTATTTCTCATTCCTCTCCAACCCTCTTCTCCATCGATCATGTCGCCCTCCAGTCGAGTCCATCCTCCCGCATGCCTCATTTGAACATTCCGCCGAGTATCATTCGCATGTACCCACCCTAATCCTCTTTCAATAGATCTCCGGACCCCGAGATGAAATCGAGAGGGAATGAGTGGGGGCACGTGATACCTAAGGCGGATTCAAAATTTTGAACCGGTGATCATAGCATCCTCAAATCATATATAAAGGGTATTCAATGTTCGTTTCGTTTTTGAATGTACAATATACTCCCTCCTATCCTTTCTACTCCCTCCTTCCATCTATATTGGGCCTAATGCATCTTTCAAGACCGCCTTTGACTATTAACAAGATTAATAGTACATGACATGTATAATGTGAAAATTATATCATTGGAAGCTCCTTTCACATACGAATTTGATGGTATGCTTTATGTAAGTTGCATGTCATATATTATTGCTCTACCTTTTGGTCAAAGTTAGCCTCAAAAATGCATTAGGCCCTATACAGATGGAAGGAGGGAGTAGTTTACATATAAGTTTTATGTGTAGTCAAAGTATATCTACTTTGATAAAAAGGGTATCAACATTCAACAACACCCAATCAATATTGTTAGATTCGTATGTACTCCTAGATTTGTACTCGAGATGGTTTCCAATTTGACTATTGACAAGATTAATAGTACATGAGATGTATAATGTGAAAATTATATCATTGGAAACTCCTTTCACATACGAATTTGACCGTATGCTTTGTGTAAGTTGCATGTCATATATTATTACTCTAACATTTGGTCAAAGTTAGCCTCGAAAAATGCATTAGACCCTGTATGCTTTGTGTAAGTTGCATGTCATATATTATTACTCTAACATTTGTGTAAGTTGCATGTCATATATTATTACTCTAACATTTGGTCAAAGTAGTATAGTGGAAGTGGATCCTCTGCCGTAGGTATCCCTGCCTTACCCTCCCTTTCGGTCACTTACTAGCGGACCCCATGCTTGCTAGGCCCCGCATGTCAGTTACTCAATGGGTTCGACCACATCAGGGGATCCTCATCCGTAGTAATACTCCCTCTGTTTTTATTTACTCCGCATAAAACGGAGGGAGTGGTGGTATAATAAATGACGCGGGCGGGGGAGGGGAGGGATGTCGGTTTGCTCTCAACTATGGTCCCACAAGCGAGCGAAAACGCAAGACGAAGCGCGTTCCATTCGGTGGGCGACGTGGAGGGTCCAGCGTGCTGGGCTGCAACGCGAACGTGACAAGAGCGATGTACAGTCAAAACTGATGGACCGGTCGTCACCGGAACCACTATTCACACCAGAACCTTCGCTGCTCGGCCTACGCCAGCCACTGCCCTAAAACCACACCAAATCTCCAGCCCATTCCCCCACCTTTTGATCCCCTAGCCCGCATCAAGCGTCCCCTAGTTCGCCGGAAAGCCATGGTGCGCCACAGGATCACTTACTACAAGATGCTGACACCGGAGCACCGCGCAGAAATCGCGGTGGCGGTCGGCGCCACAGACCTCCGTTCCCAAGCTCGCTTTGCGGCGGGCCAATCCCCGAGTTCTCTGGAGCCAAGCTACGAGGAGGAGGAAGCCGATCCAATGTTCATGGCGGAGGTCGCGGCGCAGAAGGGCCCCGATGGGTATGAGACGATGGACGTCGACTTCGTGCCGGCGTCCGAGTCCCGCATGGTGCAGGCGGACCAGCGGTTCAACATGGCGATACTAAAGGAGGACTGGGAGGCAGAGGCTCAACTCGACGCGGAGCGCGCGCATGCCGCTGCCATCGAGGCTCTCCTGCAGGCGGAACCGGATGTCGTGGATGTGAACCGGGCGGCGGAGGCTTAACTTGAGGCGGAGCGCGCGGATGCCGCTGCCATCAAGGCCCACCTGCAGGTGGAACCGGATGTCCTGGACTTGAACCGGGCGGCAGAGGCTCGACTCGACGTAGAGCATGTGGATGCCACTCTCATCGACGCCCTCCTATAGGCGGAATCAGATGTCCTGGACTTGAACCGGGCGGCGGAGGCTCGACTCGACGCAGAGCGCGCGGATGCCGCTGCCATCGAGGCCCTCGTGCAGGCGGAACCGGACGTCCTCGACTTGAACCGGGCTGTGCTCTTGTCCGTGCAGAGCGTCCGCATGCTCCGCTTGAATGAGTAGCTGGAGGCCGAGGACAACCACGGTGCGGAGACACACGTCGGCAGCGACGGCTGGTTCGCGCCGGCAGCCAAAGACCATGAGGCCGTCTCTTTCCGCGAGCAGTGATAGTTTTTCTTTATGTTGTTGTTTTCATGGATCTTTTGATGTGTGAAAACATATATTTGTTATGCAAGTCGCCTGACTTGGGCCAGTCTACCATTTCAGGCGGTTGGATGAATATCCTACATCTCCTAACCCTTCTTTCCTTCTTCCTCACCTCTTCTTCTTCCCCAACAGACCACCGCACGGGCCGTGCGGATACTCCCCAACATGCGGTTGGATAAACATACTCTATGAACGAAAATTATGTGTCAGCGATAGGATGGCTGAGTTTTTTGTGTTCACATGCGACATCACGTGTCAGTGAGGGTGCGTTCCCTTGGTTGGGTTTGCGGCGTGCAGGAGCGACTATGTGAGGGTGCGGTGTGACCGCGGCATGCAGGAGCGACCGTGTGAGGGTGCGGTGCGACCGCGATAGCCGTGCACAAGTGTACCTCCTTCTCATTTTGAAAATTTTAGGCAAGCTTGGCAAAAATGTGTGGCGAAGTTTGGCAATGCAAGGCCTAGACCCAAACAGGATAAGTACGTACTCCCTCCGTTTCTTTTTCGTACGTACTAGGAGTACTAGTGTTAAAAAAGAAAGGCTAGGTTTTCCTTCGTGGGATTTAATAGATACAAATCCTCGTTTCACATGTCAATTAATGTGTATTTTCTTCTCCAAAGACCAAAGAACTAACCATCTCACTCCTCATCGCTTGATTAATGCAGCGCCATGCAAACCAACCTTCTCAATTCCGCATGCATGCAGGGGATATTAATGTCCTTGGTTGCTAACCCCATCAATTTTTCCTCGATTAGTGTTAGTGGCCCTTTCCAAATTGTAATTTTGATATACTGGCCTTGTGTACAAAAAAATGGAGGTAGTAACTATATTTGACTTCCTTCCCCATTGCGGTGACGTCGACGATATTTTTTTGTGGTGGTTTGGCGAAGTGCGTTCGACGGAGAACACCATTTGCATCCAGGAAGTCCTTTAACTAATGGGGTGAGATGGCTTCTCGAAGAAGACGATGGAGAAGCAGAGTCAGCGAAGAGTGAAATGATGGTTGCTTCGTCCGTGCTTTTGTGATTTGACGCGTCACTGCTTTGTGATTTGTGATAGAAGGGACAGGGGAGTAGACTCTGTGCTCTATACTGTAGTACTACATGCGTCCAAGCATGGGAGAAAGAGGAGAGACGTTGCATTTTTCTATTCCTTCAATCAATCAATCACGGAGCTTCGGTTCCATCTTTTTCGCTTTGGCAACACCGTCCACAATGGTTCCCACGATGCCAAAACCTATTTTCACATTTGGCTACACATTGTGGATGCCCTTAACCGTACCACTTGGTTTTGCTCCTGTGTGCTATCTATACAAATCTAAATTATATTGATCTAAAAATTTATAGAATTGAGATTAGTAAAAAGGAGGTGATTTTGCCGCGCGGATGGCGGGGGAGGTTTCTTATTTGAGCAATGCTACATCCACGTAATGGTTTATGTAAAGTTACGAACTGATGTGATGTGAGACTATTTGATTGGATTAAAGGAGAGGATTAGGCCGACCCCACCTGAAAATCAGGGGGGCATATATAGATTAGATGGAAACTATACGTAGCAGCTACGTAGCCCTTTGTAAGTCTAGGATTAGGCTTCTTATTTTTGGAGGACGTTGTCCTGGCGGTTTGCTAACATGCGGTCCCACGTGTCAGTGCTTTACCAAGCCGATCCGCGTCCCACATGAGGCAGAACAACGGCAGAAGCAACACGTGGTTAAGTTGAAGAAGATGAGGGAGAAGCGGATTCAGCAACGAGTGAAATGATGGTTGCTTCGTCCCTCCAACTTAACTGCGAGAAAGGTGCAGCTTTGTGATTTGACACCTCATTGCTCATTACTACACCGGCGCCATGACTGGGGTGCTTCAGCCTGGCTGCTCTGCACTGTATTCCGGTATGGCACGTGGACCCGGTAGCTTGATGTCCCACATGTTGGCAAAAGGGACTAGAAGATTTATGAAAGCGAGCGCTCCACTCTTACGACGGAGGAGTAGATGACACGACGGCCTAGTGAACTGTCACTTGTACTGTATAGTACTAGTATAGTTTTGCTGTTTCGCACGATCCATCGATACAAACCCGATTAAACAGGAAAGGGCGGGATTTTTCCCGCACGGTAGATGATACCGGCCATACATTTCAAAGGCAATTTTAATGTATGCAAACTGAATAATTATAAGTAACAATATGATATCTAGTAAAACTAAAACACATATGACTTATTGTGTTAGAGTGTAGTAGTAGTGTTGTATTGCATAGTTGTTAGATGTAACATGTGAGAACGTGTAGAGATGTAGTTTTGGAGGGCCTACAGAGAGAAAAGCGTAATACAGTCACCGAACTTCAGAATAAGCTGATTACGGTCACTATATACGTTTTGCGGTGATTATACGGTCACTTGCTCACAACTCAGCATCGGATTGCACTCTGTTGACCGGCCAAATAGTCTGCGTGGCGCCATGTTGACTAGTTAAATTGACCACGTTTGTTGTGGGTCCCACCTGTCAGTTCGCATAGGCAAAAGGTTAGATAAATACAAATTTACGTAGGCGCGACAAGGCTCCAACCCGTGCACGGGAATCACCTGGTTGTGTATGTGTCTCTCAGGGCCTGATGTGTGCGCATGCACGTGTAGGTTGAGCACTTGAGCGTGAGAGTGTGTGTTGGTCGTGTGGTGTACTGGTGTGGATGCATGCGTGCGTGTGTGCGTGTGAGTGTTGCGTGCGTGCGTGTGAGTGTTGTGTGCGTGCGTGGCTGCGTGTGTATGTTTGAGTGTTGCGTGCGTGCGTGGGTGCATGTGTTTGTGTGAGTGTTGCGTGGATGCAGTTCGTGTGCATGCGTGCGTGTGTGTATAATCACCACACCAGCTCATGTGTGTTAAAACAGATGGCTCAGCATACCAATACAAGGCCACCTTGTCCGCTGTGCCCGCGGTCATGACTTCGAACCACCGTCCAAATATTCTTTTGTCGTTTGTTTTCATTCTTACTAGCAAGATGCCCGTGCGTTGCATGTAACATCAAGATGCATTTGTATGACTTGTTTATATTGCGAGAGAAAAGGATGAACGAGGGAAGGCCTTATTTGCAATTTTGTCGTTTGTTTTCATTCTTACTAGCAAGATGCCCGTGCGTTGCATGTAACATCAAGATGCATTTGTATGACTTGTTTATATTGCGAGAGAAAAGGATGAACGAGGGAAGGCCTTATTTGCAATTTTGTCGTTTGTTTTCATTCTTACTAGCAAGATGCCCGTGCGTTGCATGTAACATCAAGATGCATTTGTATGACTTGTTTATATTGCGAGAGAAAAGGATGAACGAGGGAAGGCCTTATTTGCAATTTTGTCGTTTGTTTTCATTCTTACTAGCAAGATGCCCGTGCGTTGCATGTAACATCAAGATGCATTTGTATGACTTGTTTATATTGCGAGAGAAAAGGATGAACGAGGGAAGGCCTTATTTGCAAATGTGGAGAGGTGTGTGGGTACCTTTTTGCAAAATTGCCATAGTTTCTTTCCTATCCGTCAGATATAAATCGGACGGCCTATATTGCAGGATGGCAGGCACACCATCATCACCAACTCTATTTTTTTATAAGAGTGTATTTTATGTATTTTATAAGAGTGTAGTTGTAGAGTAGATACAAGTCGATAGGTGGGCACGATGGTAGTGAGATAATGTGATGCAACACTAGAGGTGCCACGTGGAGCGTTTAACTGGTCAACTAGTCATGTCATGAGCAAATACAGAGTTGTACGGTGAGCCCGTGGCTGCATAATAACCACTAAACATAAATGGTGACCGTAATGAGTGGATTCTGAAGTCCAATGTATGTATCCTGCTTTCGCTTCAAATACAATGATCGTCATTGCATATATCGCGAGAGAAAGATGAAACATGCCTGAATTTTCTGGGGGCTTACTTTTAGAGGACCTGGAGATAGTTTTGTATGCATACGTGAAAGGGCGTACAAGGGGGGGTATGCGATGGAGAGAGAGATGCTCTTCGTTTCTCCTTATTATGACTAACTTTGTATATAGTATAAAAATATACAAATTCACAGTGCGGAATAAATATCATTGTGGGCACCATGCAATGCAAATTAGCGTTCGTACTCCTCCATATAACTTTGTAATGTTGTATATATGTAGAAACTCTAAAATATTTTTTTGGCCACACTTTATTCAAAAGGAATGTTCTATGCGAAATAAACGTGAAGAGAGGGCTTTTTAGATCAATGGGGTACATGATGTAACATGTGTGAATGCGTAGTTGATGCATTTGGCGGGTCCTAGAGAGGTATGTGTGTGTATTACGTATTCGAGAGAGGCATGGATAGAGGGGCCGACGAGGGGGGGGGCGTGGGAGAGATATCATGAGAAATGAGAGTGGTCTAGAGAGAGAGATGAATATGACGTCACGACAAGAGATTCCATTCTATTGAGTGTGTATATGCAAGGGGGGAGGGAATAGAGGCACCAGGAGAAATTTTCTATGTGTGTGGTGTTTGTGTTGGTATTTGTGGGTGTGAGAAGATAATGAGACGTGGGGGCAGAGGGTGTGTCACCGCGTGAGGTCCGGTGGGTCGGGGTGAGGCCCTTCGTTCTGTTCCATCCTGCGCCACATTGGTTGCCCGTGACGCATTTAGGAAGACCCATGGATGACTAGTCGTACAAGACAAAGATAGCAGAATTGTGAAGGATTCTGTGTCCACTGACAAAGCCGGCTAGGATTTGTAACCCTAGGTTCTCGGACTAAGGTAACCCCTTTATCTCTGATATTACTATTCATCCAACCTAACTTTAAGGGGCATCCTACAGAATGCTCTGCTAGAATCATACTCGTCGATTAGGAAGAGAGGTGTGAGACAATGCGTGAGAGACAGGCGTAAAGATAATGTGCGTACATGAGACACGTAGGCAGGTCCATGTATATAGAAAGGGTCGATGAGGATTGTGCATGTGTATGTTTGCGAGAGGAAGAGTGCTTGTGATAAAGGTTAGTGAAAACAGTTGTAAATGGTTACGAGAGAGAGGGAGGGTTATATCTAGAGCATGTGTGCAAGAAAGACACCTCGGGAGACAGTGTGTGAGCATGTGTGAGAGACCACCGATGGAGAGTGAAACTACACGTAAAAGACTGCTCTACACATTGATTAAAGATATAAATTGTATCCAAATATTAGGATGGGATCATGATATTTGCAATTCGCGTAAGCAGCGGTCATTGATCCATCAGACATCTTGATTCTATCAAATTTGAGCATGTCTATGTTATTATTCGACACAATTGATCCACATAGTTGGTATTTTGAACTCCAGACAATGCATCGCTTTAGCAATCGAATATAAACATGAGTATAGTTCATGTTGTGTGTGTAAAGCACATTATACATACGAAAGTTACACAATGGACATTATAAATAGCTACTACCTATGAACTAGCATACATTCGAATTCAACTTAAGGTGGTTTAAAAAAATCGAATTCAACATGAAGTCCATTCAATTATTTGAATTTGATATCATGGCATTTGTAAACCATACCTAAATTATGGGGGCACCAATCTTTGCTCTGATTTTGTACATAATAGCATATGTAGCCGTGTACAAAATAGATTCAAATTTAGCTCCTCCATTCCAAAATAATCGTAGTTATAGGATTTTCAAGTGTCAAAATTTCAAAAAGAAGCGGATAATTTAATGAGGTTTTCAAACATACAAGGTCAAATATAACGTTGTATATTTAGGTCAATCCTCATAGTTCAAGAGTACTCTAAACGTGAATGCTTGTGTTTCAAAATTTCGAACGAAGCGCCAAAAGAGCCTCTACTCGCCCGAAACTGCATGAAACCAATGTTTGGTAGTACAAGGAAATTACTTTTCTAATAACTCCGACCCGTGAAACCTACCGCCCCGACGTCCAAAGGTCTAAACCGGGGTAGGTTTGTAGCTTCATCTAGACGCCACGCAACCGCATCCGAAAAACATTCATACACAATGGCGCCTACGCACAGATGCGCGCGGACGAAATCGCTCCCGCCCACTATTTGGGACACCTGGGATTACCATCCTACCCCCAACCCGCAGTAGGTCCCAAATTTAAGAGGGGGCAAACTTTGTACTTTCCCCAAATTTCAAACAAGCGCGTCCCATCTTCTGTTCAAAAAAGCCAAAAACAAGCGCGTCCCAGACCGAAACATTGTTCCCCCCACCCATCCGATTCCCCATTCGTACTCCGTGGGCGCCAAAACTACCTCTCCACCAGCCGCGAAACCCCGGCGTCCTCCGTCCGCCACCCCATCCCACTCATCAACCGCCGCCCTCCTCCATCACGCCGGAGCCGATACCCCGCCGTCGTCGTCCACCTCAACCTCAACCGCAATGCCCTCCACGGCTAGTAGTTGAAGCCGAGGCTGAGCCATCCTTACCCGAGCCAGTTCAACCATGCCGTCCTGTGCCTCACCGCTGCCGCTCCAACTTCGCCACCCTCCACCGCACCAGAGCTGTTCCTGCTACGCCGTCCTTCGCCGCCTCGGATCTGCTTCCCCTCCGCCGACATACGGCCACGGCAACACATTCAGCAATTTGGCCATGGGTTCGTCCAAGCATGCACCCTCCAGAACATCGGTTTCCCCGGTAAAAACAAGAAGATCGGCGCGACATGTGGGGGTGACCACACCAGCAACCGAAAAAGGTACTCCTCTTCCCTTATTCGTGCAAATCTTACGTCTCTGCTTGCACGGTATTCATCCCATAGAAGACACTAGTTGACCGCTTCTTCTTGATACTAGATGTTCCTAGTAACTCGTGATGCACAAGGTTTCTCCTCATATACTATTTCACCTTAGCTAGAGGTCCGTCGCCCCCCTGAATTTCAATTTCTGGCCACTTGATTCCCAATTAACGGAAGCATTCCCCGGCATAACAGGCGCTAGTACGCCTATTACGCCGGGGAAGTAGCGCCTTTGTGTTTATCATAGGGGCGTGTGCGGCCTAGAGCTACTGGCGCCCGATCTAGAGGTCGGCCGGTGTCGGGGATATACCCCGCGGCGTAAACCGGCCGGAAGTATAAACCGGCTGGACTAGGCGTTTCATTGGTAAACCGCCAGAGGATTGGCGGTTTACGTGATTGGCGGTTTACATGTCTGGCGGTTTACGTGTCTGGCGGTTCACTGGTATGATGATTCACGAGCTTGAAGACTCATTGGTGATCCGGCGCGTGTTCTAGACGGATGACAAGGCCGAAGGCCCAGAAAGCCGGTTTATGTTAATGGTGGGCCGGTTTAAGAGGAAAGGCATGATGAACATTTATCTTACAAGGAGTTAAGACCTGGACTTGTATCCGGTTTGTATTAAGATAGACTAGTCCTAATCCTAATAGGACTCTACATGTAACCCACCCCTCCAACATATATAAGGAGGGGCAGGGCTCCCCAAAAGGGACAAGATTCACAAGTTCCACAAGTTGGACAAGTTAGGTTTAGACAATAGCTCTCGAGATAGAGCACTCTTGTAACCGTGATCATCATCATCAATATCAATGAAAGCAGGATGTAGGCTTTTACCTCCACCATGAGGGGCCGAACCTGGGTAAAACATCACGTCTCTCGTCCCGCTCAACCCCTCTCAAGCTACCACATAGATGCGTTGGCCTCGCGACTAAGTCCTCACACTAAGGACATCTGCGTGACAATTCCACGACAGTTGGCGCCCACCGTGGGGCTCGCGCACGGTGGTGTTGAGTTCTTGAAGGGAGCTTTCCTAGGGATCGAGAAGCTCATAATTTTTGGATGAAGGACCGGTTTGGAAGGATCTACATTGCCTCTATGGAAAGCAACCTGGACGACATATACAAGTTTTTGAGAAGAAAGAAATTTAGGTTTTGCAGAATCAGTACACCGCACCTGTCTTTGGCGATCCATCAAATCTAATCAAAAGATCAGTTTTTGCTACGGCATCGCCGCAAGTCGCTGAGTTTGACAGGAGATCAGAGGATTTTCTTTGTTTGGGTGGTGTGTTGTACGATGCGGAATCGATCCAAAACGCAAGGTTTCCGCCAAGAAACAGAATCTCTGTTGCGGATCGACGTGAGGATCGAGACATGGTCACCTGCCTCGCGTCATCAACGCTGCGGGCCAGCCTTACCGTCGCCACTCCGAGTCACCTACCGCTACTGCTCCCGTCCTGACTGCATCATCATTACAAGCCTGAGAGTGTATCCGGGGCCTTAGCTGCCTGGGAGTCCCGATCCAGAGGGAAGAGACCACGACAAGGATTCCAGCGGGAGTCAACCGAGTTGACCATCACCCGGAAACAATGAAGACACGGCCTCCGCTGATGCACCCCGACCCGGGCGGCGAGATCGCGGGGGGCCTCGACCACAGCCGCGCCTGGCTGATTCCGCTGCCCCCGCGGCCGCGTCAGGCCACTTCTGCCTGTGCCGAGCTGCCAGTGCGCTTCGCCTCCTCCGAGCCCGCCAGTGCACCTTGCTGCCACCGACGACCTCGCCCCGAACCGGATGCTCCACCTCCCGCGTGCTTCACTCCCAAATTTATTGATGGATATTAACATATGGATTCATCTGCCATACGAAAATCAGGTGCTATTTTTTCTAAACCTTTTACTGGTATAATTAAGTATCATCCAAAGCTTTTTCCATGGTATGCTATGCTATACACAGGTCAACGGACTCATGGCCAAGGTATGATCCGGTCTCGTGCACCGGGCGTCGGAGGCAACATATACATCTGCACCACCCGTGCGGGCGTTTAAGACCTTGGAGAATAACCGGAGGGTTTCTGCTGAACCGCCGGGACATATTGAGTCACCAGACACGTAAACGCCTCTGTCGCGACGAACCAGATCATCCGTTGTCGAACAAAAACATAGGTGATATCCATCTAAATCTAGTTTCTTGGTATATGTTGTTTTTATCAAGGGAACAATTACTTTGGACCGGATATTATGATATGCAGGACAATTATTCATTATAAAACATGGTTTATACCATGGGTAATGGAGTACGCGCTGGCAACGTCCTGCCCGGTAGTCGTCCGTGCCACATTACACGGTGAATGGACGCGTACAAGCTGCCGCACGTACAGCCCGGTCTACATCGATTAGCCGGGACTGCGCCTGTGATTGACTCGCCCGTCCGCTCTCGCGGCCGGTTTACGCGTGCGCGCCGGTTTACAAACGCTGCGGCCGATTCTCCCGTCGCACCGGCGTACAATGCCGCGGCCGACTTATCTGTCTGAGCCGCCTCTGATGCCGCGGTCGTCTTTGTCGTCCGTCTCTGCGGCCTGGTCTACATCAACATACCGGGCCGCACTGTCTGGATGAACTGTTTATTGACTATGAGCAAGGTCACTACTTGGAAGCCCGGTTTTCTTCCAACAAATTGGAGGTAAATTATCATATATTATCAGCCGCCGTCTGCACTGGATGGTTCAATGGGTAGGCGCACAAGTCGCCGCCACTACAGTTTTGATTAACTTCAAATTCGCTAGTTGGAAGGAACCATTGGCCGAGTTGCTGACACGGCTCATATGGGATCATTTACAACCCGCCGCAGTCACCTCAACCTTCTATGGATTCACATCGTGCTATCAACGCCAATGATATACAAGTTATGCCGGTTTATATCACGGTCAAATATGGAGAGTCTCAAGCCAACTCCTCGAGTCACCTTTGAGACTCGGGGGCTACGATGACATGACTCAGCGAATCTTGCCAGTTTCAGCAAATTTAAGAACCCCAGGACGATGGAGGGAAAGATAACCCAGTCCTGGAGGCTACTGTTATATTGATGAAAATTTAAAGGCCGTCAGAAAATTTCCGGTTTAGAAAGTATATGACAGTTACAAAATCCCGGCTCAATGAAGAAAATCCGGGTCATCAGAAAGGATTCCGGTTTAAAATCCGGCTCAAGGGAAGTCAGTCTGACTGCAGCTCTCAAATATCCGGTTTATAGTCCGGTTCAAGGGAAATCTGTTCTCCCACAAAGCTCTGAAGCTCTCAAATCCGGTTTAAGAATTTCCGGTTCAAAAAGGAATTAACTTCTCGCAAGTTCGAGTTTAAAGGCCGTCAGAAAATTTCCGGCTAAAAATGAAGATTCCGGTTTAAAATCCGGTTCAAGGGAAAGATGTCTCCCATAAAGCTTTGAAGCTCTCAATATCCGGTTTAACATCCGGTTCAAGAAGGATTTATCTCTTGCAAAAATTAAAAATTGCCGAAGAGGACCTGCTGCCACGATGCGCGGTTCAAACATGGGTATCCCGCCTTCTGGCCTGAACATATTATTGATCACATGGAGGCGTTGCTTTCATAAAGCGGGGTCTCTATTCTTTTACATCATGCGTGGTTACACGGAGTTGTTCTGTCTTAAAGCGGCCTCCGGTTTACCCCTTGAAAATTTTATAAACATCACTTGGGGGCTTGGTCATGTCCGAACCGATGCAATACCTTTTGATAGGCGAAAGCCACCAGATCACTTGGGGACATGGTCAAGTCTTAACCAGTCACGCCTCTTGATCGGCCTAAGGCCATAGAATCACTTGGGGGCTTGGTCAAACCCGAACCATTGCCATGCCCACTTGATCGGCATAAACAGTTTCATTTGGGGGATCTGGCTGACTTGAAGCATAGCTACACCTATCGGGAGCTTGGTCGTGTCCGACCATGGTAACGCCATCTGATCAGCTCAAATAAGCCTCTTTTTGCAAATGGTTTTATCATTGCCTTTGCTTCAATATTTTCCTTGATAACTGTTTCTTTTATTTTTGTTGCGTTTTTAAACGACGACAAATTTAAACCAGGCAAACTGTCAATTACAATTTGACGGAACACGGTCAAATATTAATCCGGAGATCTGCCTGGTTTGATTTTTTGTTACCATCCTATTATGGAGTAAACCGGTATTTATCACAACCGCACGGTTTTATCATAAACCGGCACAATAGGGAAGGAGTTATCAGTACTCAAGATTGGGGTTATCACCTTTACTACAAAAAGTTGGTAAAACCAACAATATGATTCAATGTCACAGTATGATCTATTTCATATTTGATTATTCTTAAGTGCAGCCTTGGTTATAAACCCGGGTTATATGTTGGGCGTTATGACCCATCCGGCGGTAAACCGCCAGGACACTTTAAACTTGTTGTATGCAGAAACAGGTTGAATAAAGTATGACGATAAATTATCCGGTGTTTATTAAACCGGCCTGGCTTTCAACTATATGTCGCCAGTATGATGATAAATTATCTGGTGTTTATTAAACCAGCCTGGCTTTCGACTATAAGTCACCAGTATATATTTGGATTGCGCCATTGGAATCATGCGCTTATAATCATTGGGTTATATTATTCAAATAGCCAAACTTGGCTGAATTTCCATTATGATGTTGAATGAATAAGGTTTTCATACCGGATTATGTTATCTTGAATAGCCAACATGGCTGGATTTTATTAGTGTTAATAGCCGATATTATTGAGGTTTCCAAAGTCGCTTTAGCGCAATGGCTATTATATTATCAATGCATATGGTTTATTTTACAATTGAAGGAATAGTCCCGAGTCGCTGCAGGCTTACGACCCGGCACTTGGGGGCTACATTATTCAGTTGAGATTATCATACAAGTCTCATGTCACTGCAAGCATGCACCATGACACTTGGGGACTAATGCAAAGTCATTTTTACTAGTCTTATTGAAGACCCGACTCATCATATTATAATGAGCCGGCCCTTGGGGGCTACCAATTGCTCCTGTCAACAATTCAAGGTACACAAGTTTTCGTCCATAATATTGAAGGATCCATTGCTCGTTGGTAAAGCACAAAGCTCTTAACCTTGTGGACGTGGGTTCAAGCCCTACGATGGATGCTACATTATAAGATGTTATTTTCATTGAAGTATATATCAAGTCCCGGTTCAAATTATCTTACTAAGCCGGCCCTTGGGGCTACACATCACTGCTAAAATCTACATTATTACATTTACAAAGTTCCTGCTCATTATTGCATAATGACCCGGTCCTTGGGGGTTACGCTGATTGAAGTTTTTATAAGAAAATTACAAGTCCCAGGTTGCTGCAAGCATGACATCCCGGCACTTGGGGGCTACATATATGGAGTATTCAGTTTATATGATTGAGACGAACTAATCGGATTTCTTCAAGGTTGAAACACTTATTGGAGCAAGTCTTAAGTTATCACTATGTTCTCCTCTTAAGACTTGGGGGCTACAGGTATTATGCATATAAAGGAGGAACATCTTCATTTTATCAGTTTTGAGCAAATCAGGAAGATCAATTACATGACCCGGTGTCGACAACAATTATGACCCGGCACCATCAATATTAATAAACCGGCCATTTTGGTAATATTAAACAAACAAGTTTTACATCTTCAAACCGGCTGAATATCAGATAAGTATTTTCAGACCCATATTTCTTAAACCGGCGCTTTGGGAGCTGAGTCAAAGGAGTTATTCTTCACAATATTTCTCGGTGACAAACCAATGTCGGCAAATTGATTATGAAGCTGGTCTGTTGACCCGGATTTCCCAGAAGGAGGAAATAACAAGGACTTAAGGATGATCAGGTACCGGTTTACAAAAATTCTTAACCCTGGAGCATAACCTGTCAAATTTGTTCTTGTGTTTATTTTGCAGCATAAGTTTACCATGAATAAATCCAAGCTAAACTTGGGGGCTAATGTCGGGGATATACCCCGCGGCGTAAACCGGCCGGAAGTATAAGCCGGCCGGACTAGGCGTTTCATTGGTAAACCGCAGAGGATTGCGGTTTACGTGATTGGCGGTTTACATGTCTGGCGTTTACGTGTCTGGCGGTTCACTGGTATGACGATTCACGAGCCTGAAGACTCATTGGTGACCCGGGGCGTGTTCCGGACGGATGACAAGGCCCAAGCCCAGCATGCCGGTTTATGTTAATGGTGGGCCGGTTTAAGAGGAAAGGCATGAGGAACATTATCTTACAAGGAGCTAAGACCTGGACTTGTATCCGGTTTGTATTAAGATAGATTAGTCCTAATCCTAATAGGACTCTACATGTAATCCGCCCCTCCAACATATATAAGGAGGGGCAGGGCTCCAAAAGGGACAAGATTCACAACTTCCACAGTTGGACAAGTTAGGTTTAGACATAGCTCTCGAGATAGAGCACTCTTGTAACCGTGATCATCATCATCAATATCAATGAAGCAGGATGTAGGCTTTTACCTCCACCGTGAGGGGCCGAACCTGGGTAAAACATCGCGTCTCTCGTCCTTGCTCAACCCCTCTCAAGCTACAACATAGATGCATTGGCCTCACGACTAAGTCCTGACACTAAGGACATCTGCCGTGACAATTCCACGACAGCCGGGATTAAAGGGATGGCCTGGGGGCGCTGCCAAGCACGGCGGTGGTATGAGGTCGATGGGAGGGCGGGGCGGCGGAGGCAGGGGTCTAGGCCGGTGGTCGCTGGCGGTTCAAGAAAGATCGTCAACAGTGACTGGCGGGAGGTAGACGAAGGCCATCTGCCCGTTCCTTATAGATCGGACGGTTCATTAAAAAAATCGACTGACCTATTTATTTTCAGTCGACTGTTATCTTAGATATGACCACATGTGGTGGTGTGCTGGAGGAGTACCTGCATTTCCTGTGCTCATATATTACAAAATCATACGGAGTAAAATCAAATTTTGTTTGCCATGCAATGTTGCAGAGCTATCATGTGTCTCCTGTCATTTATTTTTTAGCCACCTGCTATCTGCTACTTTTACAGTGCACCAGTTCTGCACACACTTCACCCTTACTCTCACTGTTGTGTTTTTATGCAAGGGTATTTCAGACTCTGCTGCCATGAGAGAAGCCAAAAAGAGAAGAGATAAGTCGCTCCAGCTTGTTGTGCGGCTAGGCAAGACACGTTTCAACGCTTTAATGGGTGCAGTGTCAGCAGATGGAGACGGGGAACGTAGCTCTGGAGTTGATGACCTCGCTCGCAATGAACCACCATCCCAGGTGCTTGCTTTAATTTCGCGGTGTCATATGTGGTTGCATGTTCCATATTTTGTCTAGCTTGTATTCGAAAGGCCGAAGTCGATAAGATAAGGATAGATATTTTTTTACATGAACCACCATCCCGTGAGCACCAGAAGACAAATAGCTAGTCAGGGCACTGGCCGAGCCAGTGACAAGCCCAGCAAAGATAGGCATCACCTGAAATCCAACTAAAAAGCTGCGATGGTGGCGAAGCAGCCCGCCTCCCACCAGGCTCTCAGGTCCTAGATGATCATGCTCACCACTCCAGCCGGATGTCTAGCTTGTATTGCTTCCAATTTGGTTAAATTGCATCTGCTTAGCTTACACATTATACCTTTGAATATGACATGCCTTTCTGTTTTTGGTACATACTAGTACATCTGTGTATTAACCATGTTCTTACATCAAACTAATGTTCTTGTATACCCCTCATCAATCACTTATGACGAGGCAGGCAGGCAAGGGGACTACTCCTCATTTAAAGAATGCAGCGTTAGCATCCCGACATGATTCTCAAGAAATAGAAATGCTACATGAAGATAGTGAACGTAGCTCTGTAGTTGATTACAACATTTCCCCTACACTAGCATCGCAGGTGCTTGCTCTAACTTGGCAGCGTGATATGTGGTTGCATGTTGCATATGGTGTCTAGATTGTAATTCTTCCAATCTGGTTAAACTGCATGTGCTAGTCTTCTTAGCTTATACATTATACCTGTTAATGTGACATGCCTTCTTGTATTCAGTACATAGTACATCTGTTTATTAAGCATGTCCTTACATAAAACTATTGTTTTTTTGTATCCCGCATCAATCAACATGACGAGACACCTTTAGTATATGCAGTGCGATATTAGTTCCATCTTTCATATGATTTATAGCATGCGCTACTTCTAATTTCTTGAAATTCCATTTATGATGGGACGCTTTTAACTTGGCAGAGTCATATTGGTTGCATCTTTCATGTGGTGTCTAGCTTGCATTGCTTCTTATTTGCTGGAATGGTTTCTGCTTAGTTTACACAAACAGTTGTGAACATGCCATGCCGTCCTGTTTTTCGTACATATTCCATCCTGGTATCATGTGTTTGCCTTACATCAAAATAGTGATTGTCAGTATCATGCATGAATGAGTTCTGAAGAGACAATTCTATTGCTTTTTCTTGTCGGTTTTACTTGACAATTCAAAATCAATAAAGCGGAAGGAAGTTAGCAAGGCAGCAGATAAAGGTGCTCCTTCCGAATGGAGGGCCTCTACAGTTTCTACTCCCCACACTCCCAAGATGATTTCCAAGACAACACATGCATAGACACTCAACAAAGCTGTGTTTATGATGAGCACGTCTCCCCTAGTGCAGCATCACCGGTGCTCCCTCTAACTTGGCACTGTTATATGTGGTTGCATGTTATGTGTGATGTCTAGCTTGTATTGCTTCTAATTTTGTTGAATTCCATCTGCTTACTTTACACATTATACTTGAGTAAGACACATGTTCCTGTTTCTAGAACATACAATATCTGTCTATCACACCATGTTCTTACATCATATTACTACTATTGTGTAACCTGCAACAATCACTTATCATAAGACACGTTTGACTTCGGAGTGTGATATAGGTTACATCTCACATTCTTTTCTAGCTTGTACTACTAATTTGTTGAAATGGCACTTATGACGAGACCGTTTTAACTTGGTAGAGTGATATTCGTTGCATCTTTCATATGGTGTCTAGCTTTCATTGCTTCTAATTTGTTAAAATGCCTTCTCCATAATTTACACATCATAAGCTGTGAATATGCAATGCTGTGAATATGCAATGGCACTAATGACGAGAGACCTCTAACATGGTAGTGTGATGTTGTTTGCATCTTGCATATGATTTATTTCTTGTACTCCTTCACATTTGTTTAAACGCCATTTATGATGAGACACTGTTAACTTGGTCGAGCGATATTTGTAGCATCTTTCATATGGTGTCTACCTTCCATTGCATTGCTTCTAATTTGGTGAAATGTCTTCTTCTTAGTTTACACATCATAGTTCTGGTTATCTCTTCCGTCCTGTTTTTCATACATATTACATCCTCCTATCATGTGGTTGTCTAACATCAAAGTTTAGTTCGTCTGCATCACGCATCAATTTGTTTTGAAGAACTAAATTGTTATTCATTTTTCTTGTCGGCTTGACTTAACATGGCACAGAGAAAGAGGAAGAAACACAGAATGGCAGGGAATGAGAAGCGGATGAATCCTGCAGATTCTACTGGTACTAATGGTGCAATAGAAGGTCAAAGTCCAGCAAAAAATTCTACAAACACGGCATCCCATGCTACACGAGTTGCAAAAAAAGACAAACAGAAACAAATAGCTGCCACCAAACAAGCAGAGACAACCCTAGTTCTTGCAACACCTACCATAGTACTACCAGCTGCACGACGTACTCGTGCGTCAACTGAGCTAGCAGCACGTTCCCAAGCTCCCTTGCCACTTGACACTACTTCCCAAGCACTCTTGACACAAGACGAGTTGGCAATATTAGATGAACCTTGTGAGCTTCAACAGCAAGAATGTAGTTGCTGGAGTCAAGTTACAGTTGCATGCTTCTTTATATGTAGTCTCACAGTTTGATGTACACTAACACTTCCTATGTTTGTTGTTGGACTAGCACCTAGGCGCAAGAGGAAACAAACATCAGGGATAATGCTCGATAGGTTAACTAAATCTAGAGGAGGAAGAATGGAGATCCGTTTTGAGGCGGGTTTAAAAAGGCCACGTGATGCTACAGAGTCAGCCAAGTTAGTATCAGAGGCAGCGGTTGCTGTTAGGTGTCATGTACGTATCCTCCCAACATGGATTCAGTACAGGAATGACAAAGACAAAACCCAGTTCAACACCTTCCTCGACCATTTATCTGTAAGTATGGTTATGTATGGAAACTAGTAATATCGTCTTGCTCTGTCCAATACTTTCTAGGTTGCTGATAATGAGACTCCCATAATTTTCAACAGATGAGGTTCAAGTTGGATAGCCAAGATGATGCAACCAAACAAGCTTGCACACATGTTTTCAAGTATGCTCTGCGACAATATCGGTATAACTTGAGGAAAACTCACTTTGAAGGCAAGGCTAACAGTGAACTTGCCCAGACATCTCCACTGGAAAATATATCTGATGAAGACTGGAGAGGCCTCATTAAACACTGGTCCGATCCGAAGTATCAGGTACATTATATATATGTCATCAGATCACATGTTGAAGTCCTATTTACGCATGTGCCATACAAATCTATCTTCTTGTAGGTGAACTGTTCAAAGAACAAGGCCAACTGTACGAAAGTGAAATTCCAACATACAACAGGATCTCGTAGCTATATTGCACACTGCGAGGCTCTTGTAATTAGCTGCTATTTCACTCTTTTCGCTGTACCATATTATCAGATCTATATTGACTTGTTCCAAATGCAGAGGAAAGCCCGCAAGGACCAAAAAGTACCTGAACCAAATGCTGTGGAAATCTTCAAGGACTGTCACACCAACAAGAAGAAGGGCATGACTACACCAGTCAAAGCCACTGTTGTAAGTCCTTAATCCTCATGCCTTTTAACTACTACTTACTCTGACTTGTGCCTTGAACTGCATGGTTTGCAGCCAATGTCTATTACTCTTTTCAATTTTATACACAATTGTCTTAGCGTATCATTGCACCTTACAAGGTTTAAAAGAGAGAAGTGATGTTCCTTTCATCTTGACCCGTAATCTAGTTCCGTGCTGGACTTGCCCACACAATGTGACAATTGCCTGTTTGTCTGTTCTCAGTTGTTTTGTGATATGAATGATGTCATACTATGCTTATCGTATTATAAACTTCGTCTCTTCATCCTTAGCCCTCAATACAATGTGAAGAAATAGACAATACATTAGCGATGGTACATGGTCATATGTTTGGAACCTGGTTTTATTATGTACTTTGCAATAAAATACAACTAATATTTTACATGGGTTCACCAGAATAAGTTATGTATATAGACCAAAGCTATTTTGTTTGGTTTTGCCGCCTCCTTAATATCTTCTGTTCTGGTACTACTAATGTAAAACCTCAACTTTTTAGCGAGCTATGGAAAAAATGGTGGAACCGCCACCTTCTGAAGGTGGCGAGGAAACTATAACCGCAATGTCAGCTCTTGCTGCAGTGGGTCAGTACCTGTCCACTAACAGTGCCAAAAGCACGTTCCTGCGTAATACTGGGTTGGTTGTTAAGGAAATATCGTCCAAAATGCCTCATGATCAAGATATGCAAGCTCAAAGCAATGTTGTATCTGCGCTACAGGCACAAGTCCATTCCCTAACAGAGACCCTTTGTGAAACAAGGAGAAACATTGCTCAATGTCGTCAAGATATGCATGGTTTTGAAACCAGACTATCAGACATTTGCTATGTTGTTTAGGAGCCTAGGGGAAATGAAGGCGAGGGTTATGGTGCTCCATCGGACAATACAGCATGAAAACGTAACAGTCAGGTCAAATGAACTGAGCTTCTGAACTTCTGGTGGTGCATTTATCTGCTAGACTGTTAAGTTTTATGCCAACCTTCCTTTTGTTATATAGTTGTAATTTGTTTTGGTGTGATACAAAATGTATTCTTAACGTGCAGCCACTGCCTGAAGAAAACAGCAAGCCATTTTTGTATAGTGTAGGGTGTTCCCTATATTTGCACTGGTGGCGATCTTTGATGCCAAGTGGATGTAATCTGTGCAATCACCTTAATAGCCTAGCGTTAGTTTCGGCCTTATTTATTTCCTAGTCTTCTTTTTCCCTGGTTTGCTAGTTGCCGCAACTACCATGGGCCATATACGGGCCGTAGGACCCATGGGTCACCTACGGGCCGTCGATAAATGGGCCTGTAATCGGTGGGCCTCGGGCCATCGGATAAATGTGTCTACATGGGCCATAATCGGATGTAATTGGTATCGGCCCAACACGGTAACAGGCCGTAGGACAGCAAAGGCTTAATTCTGTCACAGGCATAACAGGTCGTTAATGGGCCAGAATATAGGACGGGCTGGAAATGGGGCAACGGGTTAACAGGCCAGAAATGGGCCGACTCTTGCCTGGGCCGATTTTGGCCCATTAGGGTAACAGGCCAGTAACGGGCCGACTCTTGCCATGGGCCGAATTTGGCCCATTAGTGGAACAGGCCAGTAACGGGCCGGAAGTAATCGAGGGCCGAAAAGGAGCCCAAGAACGTCTGGGCCGTCAATAGGACGAAAGCTAACACGGGCTGGAAACGGCCCATGTAAATCACGGGCCGCTAACGGGTATAAAGAAAATTACTGTTCATTATGGGCTAGACTCACCGTGGGCCTATAATGGGCCGAAAGATATGAAGGCCTCATATGGGCGGAAAGACGTCATGGGCCATACATGGGCCGAAAGTGAAATGGGCTGGTATTATATTCGACGGCCCACATGACGTTGTTGGGCCGATTTCCTTTAGGGCCTAACGGGCCGTGAGTTAACGGGCCGTATAATGGGCTATTTGCGAAGAGACCGTTAACAGGCTTTTCATGGGCCAGCCCGTTAACTTTCGACCAAGTCAAACGGGCCAGCTTTGTAAGCTAAATGAGCCACTATTGGGCCGTGCCACATGTCGACATATCATAGGTGCCTATCTGACCCACTGATGAGCTGACATGTGTTTCGTCCGGCCAATAAGAATTTTACACGTGGAAATTTCCCATTGGTCGGGGCTGTTAATGGGTTATCGGATCCAAAACCCGACCCGATAGCTTAACGGCGTTCCGTTACGGTGGATGCCATGTGTCGGTCACCCTTGATGAAAGCACTTCTGTGACACATGATTTATCGTCATGGAAGTGGACACTTCCGTGATGATAATTTTGGTAATGTCATGGAACACTTCTGTAGCGACCAGACCTCAGACAGTCTGATCTCTGTGCTCCGGTGTCATCCCTGGATCAGTAATGCTGACACCACACAGTACTCGGAGGATTTATAGCAGAGTAGCAATCACACACTTATTACATCAAGTGTCTCAGAAGAGAACTTATTACAATAAATATGGCTTAAGGCCATCTAATAACGATAACAGCGGAAGGCATGGAAGATAAGTGAGTCCATCAACTCCAACGGCATCACTGAGTATAGAACCCAACAAAATTAATTTAGAGTAACATGTTGAGATTCACACGATAATCCAAGTACTAGATACTCAAGATGTCCATAACCGGGGACACGGCTAAACATGATTAGTTTGTTACACTCTGCAAAGGTTTGCGCACTTTTCCCCACAAGACTCGATCGCCTCCGTTTGGTTTCTCGCACTACAGGGTGTTTGAGAAGACGGATGACCGAGACATAGTCTTTCAGAAGCACTAGCACCTTACGATCGGGTAGACCGT
The DNA here is from genome assembly GCF_003073215.2 of Triticum urartu. Lineage (NCBI taxonomy): Eukaryota > Viridiplantae > Streptophyta > Magnoliopsida > Poales > Poaceae > Triticum > Triticum urartu. Next base: position 449,015,945 of record NC_053025.1, on the reverse strand, counting down.
ACCACCTACATCCCCTACATCTGCTAGTCTACCACTGTAAGAGTTCGCACAACTTAGTCAACTATGCTAGAGCCCATAATAGCTTGTGGCTGCACACGGAAGTTTCTAGTATGAATAGTCTTATGATCCCTTTGAGCCTTGGTGGCGGTCCAAAAGAAAACAGGCAAGTCCTGGAATACCCAGGTGCCTCAATCCACCCAGATGTGTGTTTAAGTTGCCACCTTAGATAAACCATTAATTAACAATCTCACATCTGTCAATGGATTTCACTCACCCAATGCACGTCTACTAGCATAGCATGGCATGATAAGCAAACGTAGAAGTAACTCCCAAAGGTTTGAAAATAAACTGGTAATAGGTACTACCTCATCTAATTCCCATCCCACAATTTAATTAGATCCTGATCATGCAATGTGTGAGGATTGATCTAATGCAATAAAACTGGGTAGTAGAGAAGGTATGATCAAAGTGTTACTTGCCTTGCTGATGATCCGGGAAACCTAGCGATTCGAAGTAACAGGCGGCGCACTCCGGATACTCTATCGCAAACAAACAAACGAGCATACAATAAGTACTCATCTAATGCACCGGTAAAACTCAAATAAGAAATCTAACCAGAAGGTTCAACTTAAGAACTCCGGTTGGCAAAAGAATCAAATCGAACGAAGCAACGAAAGACAAACGTCGAAAGAAAACAACTTCGTTCTAGCAATCTGGATCTAGGGCAAATTTTACAGTAGCAAAATCTTGTTTAGGTTGGTTAAACGGATAGAGGGTTTCGAGACGAATCCCTAGGAGCTTGAATCGCCTGATTCCGATAAACGAGTGAAAAGATAAACTAAAACGAAAATCGGATCAGGAATCGCGATCAGAAAAATCGCGGATTTAATCCGAGAAAAAGAAAAATGAAGAACAGATTAACGAACGAACGTTCGTTATCTGAAACTAAACGATGGATGCGTTCGTTAAAACGAACGAATCGGTGAACGTTCACTAATTAAATAAACCAGAGAAATAAACCGAGGCGGTTTTTTTTTAAAACCGAACGGCGAACGGCGGCGGCGATACCTCCAGCGAGGCACTCCGGCGGGCGGGGCGGGGCTCCGGCGGCGGCGGTGGCTATGCTGGGCGGCGGGGCGGCGGCGACGGCAGCAGCGGCTGCGGCTTGGCGGGCGGCGGGGCGGGGTGAGGTGAGGGGCGGCGGGGAGGCTCGGTATTTAAGAGAGGGAGGGGGTGCTGCCTTGGGGGAGGGGGCACGGCGGCGGCCCCGAGCCGGACTCGGGCGGCGGCGCAGCTCCGGTCTCCTGGAGGGAGACGCAGGCGGCGGGGTGGGCCGCCGTCTGGGCCATGGCCCAGTCAGCGCGCGGCGCGTTTTTTAAATATTCCGCTCGGAAGAAAAGAAAAAAGAAATACTAAACGTACTCCAAAAATTCTGAAATAAATTTTCACGGGCTTCTAAAATCAAGCCTCACAAGGTGAACATTTATTTGGAACCTAAATGCAATTTTTTAAAAATGCATTTTTTCCTAATTTCAAATAAAACACCGAAAAACTCCGAAATAAAATCTTATTTGATTTTATTATTAAATCCTCAATATTTCTTTCTTTTGGGAAATTCATTTTATTCCCTCTCTCATATTTCTGTATTAGAAATAATTGATGATAAAATAAATAAAATCAAATGATCCTATTCTCAAAATTTGAGAGAACTCAAATATGAAAATATCAAAATCCACAACTCTCTCCGTGGGTCATTGAGTTGCGTAAAATTTCTAGGATCAACCAAAATGCAACAGAAATATGATATGCATTGATGATCTAATGTATAACATTCCAAATTGAAAATTTGGGATGTTACAAACCTACCCCCCTTAAGATGAATCTCGCCCTCGAGATTCGGGTTGGCTAGAAAATAGGTGAGGGTGGTCCTTGAACAAATCTTCCTCTCGCTCCCAGGTGGCTTCATCCTATGAGTGGTGGCTCCACTGAACTTATCAAAACTTGATAACCTTGCTGCGAGTAACTCGGTTGGCAAACTCGAGGATCTTAACTGGCTTCTCCTGCAGGTCAAATCGTTATCCAACTGAATAGTTTCCAAAGGCACTGTATCTCTCAACGGTATGTCAGCCATCTCCGCGTGACACTTCTTCAACTGGGAAACGTGAAACACATCATGAACTCCTGACAATCCTTCGGGCAATTCCAACTTGTAGGCTACTTCCCCCATACGTTCCAATACTCGATATGGTCCTACAAATCATGGTGCTAACTTCCCTTTAACTCCAAAACGCTTTGTTCCCCGAAGTGGAGATACTCGAAGATAAGCTCTATCTCCAACTTTGTAAACTGTCTCCTTGCGTTTAGAATCTGCATAACTCTTCTGTCTGGACTGCGCTACCTTGAGCCTATCGCGAATCAACCACCTTCTGTTCAGACTCTTTAATCAAGTCAGGACCAAACAACTGACGGTCTCCAACTTCGTCCCATGACAACGGTGTCCTGCACCTCCTTCCGTATAAGGCTTCGAAAGGGGCCATCTTTAAACTGGTTTGGTAACTATTGTTGTAAGAGAACTCTGCATATGGCAAATTGTCGTCCCAACTAGATCCGTAATCTAGCGCACAAGCTCTCAGGATATCCTCCAAAATCTGATTTACCCTCTCGCTCTGTCCATCTGTCTGTGGATGAAAAGCTGTACTGAACTCTAGCCTGGTACCCAAAGTTTCGTGCAAGTGCTTCCAACACTTTGAGGTAAACTGGGTTTCTCTATCTGATATGATACTCCTTGGAACTCCATGCAGACATACGATCTTGGTCATGTATATCTTTGCCAACTTAGCACTGGTGTAAGTGGTCTTTGCTGGGATGAAATGAGCTACTTTCGTCAATCGATCAACTACAACCCAAATTGAGTCATAGCCTGAACGAGTCCTGGGCAATCCTGTGATAAAATCCATGCCTAGCTTATCCCACTTCCATTCGGGTATCGGCAATGGTTGTAACAATCCTGCTGGCTTCTGATGCTCTGCCTTTACTCTCTGACATACGTCACAAACTGCTACATACTCCGCTATATCCTTCTTCATTCCAGTCCACCAGAAAATATCCTTCAAATCCAGATACATCTTGGTATTTCCTGGATGAATTGAATATGGTGAATCGTGTGCCTCTTGCAAAATCAACTTCCTGATCTCCGGGTCATTGGGCACGTAAACACGGTCTTCAAACCATAGGGTGTCGTGTTCATCCTCACGAAATCCTTTAGCTTTTCCTTTGCTCAGTTTCTCCTTTATAGCGGCAATCTCTTTGTCAGTTTTCTGAGCTTCTCTGATTCTATCCATCAAAGTTGACTGAATCTCCAATGCTGCTACATAGCCTCTCGGAACTATTTCCAAACATAGTTCACGAAGGTTTTCTGCTAACTCCTTGGGTATTTCTCCCGTCATTAATGTATTGACATGGCTCTTGCGGCTTAATGCGTCAGCTACTACATTAGCCTTTCCGGGGTGATAATGCAATCTCATATCATAATCCTTGATAAGCTCGAACCATCTCCTTTGTCTGAGATTCAACTCCTTCTGTGTAAAAATGTACTTCAAACTCTTATGATCCGTGTACACCTCACAATGATTTCCAACAAGGAAATGTCTCCATGTTTTCAACGCATGCACTACGGCTGCTAACTCCAAATCATGTGTGGCATAATTCAACTCGTGAGGCTTCAGTTGTCTTGAGGCATATGAAACAACTCTCCCTTCCTGCATAAGCACTGCTCCAAGTCCTCGACATGAAGCGTCGCAATACACCTCATAATCCTTGGTCTGGTCTGGCAAAATCAACACTGGTGAGGTAACCAAATGTTTCTTCAACTCCTGGAAACTAGCCTCACACTCCTCTGTCCATATGAACTTGGTATCCTTCTTTAATAACTCTGTCATAGGCTTCGCAATCTTTGAGAAATTCTTAATAAATCTCCGGTAGTATCCTGCGAGTCCAAGAAAACTCCGGATCTCTCCAACTGTTGTTTGGGGCTTCCCACTTGGTCACGGTTTCAACTTTAGCGGGATCTACTGCTATACCTTCTCCAGATATAACATGTCCGAGGAATCCTACTTCCTTTAACCAAAACTCACATTTGCTGAACTTGGCATATAATTGATGTTCTCTAAGCTTTCCAAGTACCAAACGCAAATGCTCCTTATGTTCCTCTTCATTCTTCGAATAAACCAGGATATCATCAATGAACACTACGACGAACTTATCCAAAAACTCCATAAACACTTTGTTCATCATGTTCATAAAATAGGCAGGTGCGTTAGTCAGACCAAATGACATAACGGTATACTCATACAGCCCATATCTGGTAGTAAAAGCTGTCTTCGGAATATCCCGTTCCCGAATCTTCAACTGGTGGTATCCTGATCGCAGATCGATCTTGGAAAATACCTTAGCTCCTTGCAATCGATCAAACAGATCGTTGATCATTGGTAATGGGTACTTGTTCTTGATCGTTACTTCATTCAATCCTCGATAATCAACAACCATCCTTAACGATCCATCCTTCTTCTCCACTAGAAGTACTGGCGATCCCCAAGGTGAAGAACTTGGGCGAATATATCCCTTATCCAGTAACTCCTTAATCTGCTTCTTAATTTCCACCAAATCCTTTGCTGGCATCCTATATGGTCTCTTTGATATTGGCCATGTGCCTGGCAATAGCTCAATCAAAACTCAATATCTCTATCCAGTGGCATGCCTGGCAACTCTTCTGGAAATACACCGGGGAAATCCCTTACCACTTGTACTTCCTCCTGCACAACTCCTGTTAGGCAATTTACCTGGGCCCTCTTTGGCACATGCCGGGATACATACTTCATCCTTCTCACTTCTGGGGTAGTAAGAAAAATTGACTTACTAGCACATTCAATATTCCCTTCATACTTTGATAACCAATCCATGCCTAATATCACATCCAATCCTTGAGATTCCAATACTATTAGGTCTGAGGGAAAAACATAGTTACCAATCCTTAATGGTAACCGATCACACCATAGACTAGCCATATACTCTGCTCCAGGCGAGGTTACTAACATGGGTGACCTAAGGGCTTGGGTTGATAGGTTATACTTATCCACAAACCCCCTTGAGATGTATGAATGCGATGCACCAGTATCAAAAAGAACGAGTGCAGTAAATGACTTAACCAAAAACTTACCTATTACTGCATCGGGATGAGCTTCAACCTCCTCCACGCTAACGTGGTTCACCTGTCCCCTGTTGAAAGGGTTCGGCTTCTTTCCAGAACTTCAATTGCCATTTTGGCCTTCAGGACATTCATTAGCATAATGTCCGGTCTTCTGACACTTAAAGCAAGTGACTTGGCTTAGGTCCTTCTTGGCTGGGGTTGATGGGTTGGTGCGATTCTGGCCATTGCTTCCTCCATTGCCATTTCCATTCTTGGTGCCATTGTGATTGTGCGAGCTACCTCCTCCATGGGTATGCTGAAAATGTCCTCCTGGTCTAGGAGTAAAACGTGGCTTCTGCTGAGCTCCTGAATTGTACTTTCCTTGTCCATAATTCCTCTTACGATTCTCAATTTGCTGCTGCTTCCCTTCAATCATAAGAGCACGATCTACCAACTCCTGGTAGTTGTTGAACGTGGCTACCATCAACTAAATGCTCAACTCATCATCCAGTCCTTCCAGAAACTTCTCTTGCTTAGCTGCATCCGTAGCGACGTCATCTGGGGCATAACGTGCTAACTTACTAAATTCCTACACATACTGGCCAACTGTCCGTCCTCCTTGGCGCAAGTTATGAAACTCACGCTTCTTCATGGCCATAGCTCCTGCTGAAACATGGGCAGTACGGAAAGCCTGCTGAAACTGGTCCCATGTGACAGTGTCGACTGGGAAAGTGAAATTCTCCCACCATGATGCTGCGGTCCTTCTAACTAATGTGCGGCAAACTTCACCTTCTCCGCATCTGTGCATCCTGCTATGGTCAACTCCCTAGCTGTCTTGCGGAGCCAATCATCTGCTACTATCATCTCGGTGCTACTGGAAAACACCGGCGGTTCAGCCTAAGAAAATGGGCTAAGTGGTCAACAGGTGGTGGTGGTGGGTTGTTGTTGTTGTTCCCCTGATTCTGATTCTGGACTAGCAATTGCATCAATGTGTTCTGCTGCTGGATCAACTGGGTGAGCTCCGGTGGAAATGCAAATCCGGGGTCACGTCTCGGAGGCATCTGATGGTTTAGAAAAGATGAGATGTGAGAATAGAGGGGGTCTAAAGGGAAAACACTACCCATATGCACATGAGGCAAAAGCAAACAATTCACTTCATTCAATCAAACAAGGGCATACAATCGATCTAACTATCGCAAAAGTGCTCGAACTACTATATTTACATGGTGGACTACTACTACTGAGGAGGTGGTCTACTAGAAATATTCTTCGGTCGTTGACTCCACGATATCTGCTCCAGCTTCATCAACATAGTCATCATCGCTGCTGTCTGGTTCCGAGTCCGTGCCGTCGATGATGATGTAGTCTTCTGGGTTAATTTCCTTGGGTTCTTCGTCTTCATCTACTGGTGTCGGGCCTCCCATAAATATTCCAATCTTCTTGATCAGGTCGTCATTCTTCTCCACCAATACTTCAATTTCTTCTTCATAATCTTCACGTGTAGCCTTGAGTTCTTCCTCCAGTTCCTTGATTCTAGTCTTACCTTCTTCAGATCTATCATGTCGGCACACATCTGGTTCTCCTAGCGTCGAATGTGCTGGTTTAATTCCTGGATAAAAGCTGTGATTGATCTATCCTTCCTGGTGCTGATCATCTCCCAGTGTTCATCTCGGCACCCACAAATCTGGTAGATAGTATCCTTGAGATCCTTGTGGTAGACTTCTCCAATGCGTCCCATGGCGATGTGAGCTGCCATGCTCTTTCCTAGACTCCAAGTTGGTGCATCAAATGAAAACTCGATGGGCTCAGTGACTGGCATGAACGTCCGTCCTGGAACTTGAACTTGAATCATCCAGCGCTCTTCTTCAGGTAAAGTGGCGTTGTAGGTTCCCGTGAAGCTTGGTACTCCTATGTTCAGGTATCTAGTGACTTCCTTCAAGTGTCGTCCAAAGGGTGTATCTTCATCCGGTTGTGTGAACTTGTTCCTTGCATCCGCCATCCTAAAGAGTAGAAAAGATGAGAAGTCAGAAGAGAAGAGAGTGAATAGTGATCTAGGTCTTTTAGCTTAGTGGTCGTGTCCTACAGTCAGCGTGTGCTCTGATACCATCTCTGTAGCGACCAGATCTCAGACAGTCTGATCTCTGTGCTCCGGTGTCATCCCTGGATCAGTAATGCTGACACCACACAGTACTCGGAGGATTTATAGCAGAGTAGCAATCACACACTTATTACATCGAGTGTCTCAGAAGAGAACTTATTACAATAAATATGGCTTAAGGCCATCTAATAACGATAACAGCGAAAGGCTTGGAAGATAAGTGAGTCCATCAACTCCAACGGCATCACTGAGTATAGAACCACGACCTAAAAACTCCTTAATCGTCGTCTGAAAAGTCTGCAACATTAACGTTGCAGCCCGAAAATGGGTCAGCACATGGAATATGCTGGCAAGGTAAAGCATAGAGAGTAATGGAATGAAACAACTATACTATATGCATATTTGGCTGGTGGAAAGCTCTATGGTTACATTTTTTGCGTAAAGCCATTTTTCCCTACTTCAAAGGAATAATTTTATTTAACTATCATGGTAGTTGTTAAACATTGAGAATGGTTGACAGCATTCTCAATCCCAATTAAGCATCATCATTAAACATAACCCAACAAAATTAATTTAGAGTAACATGTTGAGATTCACATGATAATCCAAGTACTAGATACTCAAGATGTCCATAACCGGGGACATGGCTAAACATGATTAGTTTGTTACACTCTGCAGAGGTTTGCACACTTTTCCCCACAAGACTCGATCGCCTCTGTTTGGTTTCTCGCACTACGGGGTGTTTGAGAAGACGGATGACCGAGACATAGTCTTTCAGAAGCACTAGCACCTTACGATCGGGTAGACCGTACCACCTACATCCCCTACATCTGCTAGTCTACCACTGTAAGAGTTCGCACAACTTAGTCAACTATGCTAGAGCCCATAATAGCTTGTGGCTGCACACGGAAGTTTCTAGTATGAATAGTCTTATGATCCCTTTGAGCCTGGGTGGCGGTCCAAAAGAAAACAGGCAAGTCCTGGAATACCCAGGTGCCTCAATCCACCCAGATGTGTGTTTAAGTTGCCACCTTAGATAAACCATTAATTAACAATCTCACATCTGTCAATGGATTTCACTCACCCAATCCACGTCTACTAGCATAGCATGGCATGATAAGCAAACGTAGAAGTAACTCCCAAAGGTTTGAAAATAAACTGGTAATAGGTACTACCTCATCTACTTCCCATCCCACAATTTAATTAGATCCTAATCATGCAATGTGTGAGGATTGATCTAATGCAATAAAACTGGGTAGTAGAGAAGGTATGATCAAAGTGTTACTTGCCTTGCTGATGATCCGGGAAACCTAGCGATTCGAAGTAACAGGCGGCGCACTCCGGATACTCTATCGCAAACAAACAAACGAGCACACAATGAGTACTCATCTAATGCACAGGTAAAACTCAAATAAGAGATATAACCAGAAGGTTCAACTTAAGAACTCCGGTTGGCAAAAGAATCAAATCGAACAAAGCAACGAAAGACAAACGGCGAAAGAAAATAACTTCGTTCTAGCAATCTGGATCTAGGGTAAATTTTACAGTAGCAAAATCTTGTTTAGGTTGGTTAAACGGATAGAGGGTTTCGAGACGAATCCCTAGGCGCTTGAATCGCCTGATTCCGATAAACGAGCGAAAAGATAAACTAAAACGAAAATCGGATCAGGAATCGCGATCAGAAAAATCGCGGATTTAATCTGAGAAAAAGAAAAACGAAGAACATATTAACGAACGAACGTTCGTTATCTGAAACTAAACGATGAACGCGTTCGTTAAAATGAACGAATCGGTGAACGTTCACTAATTAAGTAAACCAGAGAAATAAACCGAGGCGGTTTTTTAAAAAAAACGAACGGCGAACGTCGGCGGCTATACCTCCGGCGAGGCACTCCGGCGGGCGGGGCGGGGCTCCGGCGGCAGCCGCGGCGTGCGGCGGCGGCAGCAGCGGCTTCGGCTTGGCGGGCGGCGGGGCGGGGGGAGGTGAGGGGCAGCGGGGCGGCTCGGTATTTAAGAGAGGGAGGGGGTGCTGCCTTGGGGGAGGGGGCACGGCGGCGGCCCCGAGCCGGAGTCGGGCGGCGGCGCGGCTCCGGTCTCCTGGAGGGAGATGCGTGCGGCGGGGTGGGCCGTCGGCTGGGCCTTGGCCCAGTCGGCGCGCGGCGCGTTTTTTTTTCTTTTTAATATTTCGCTCGGAAGAAAAGAAAAAAGAAATACTAAACGGACTCCAAAAATTCTGAAATAAATTTTCACGGGCTTCTAAAATCAAGCCTCACAAGGGGAACATTTATTTGGGACCTAAATGCAACTTTTTAAAAACGCATTTTTTCCTAATTTCAAATAAAACACCGAAAAACTCCGAAATAAAATATTATTTGATTTTATTATTAAATCCTCAATATTTCTTTATTTTGGGAAAGTCATTTTATTCCCTCTCTCATATTTTTGTATTAGAAATAATTGATGATAAAATAAATAAAATCAAATGATCCTATTCTCAAAATTTGAGAGAACTCAAATATGAAAATATCGAAATCCCCAACTCTCTCCGTGGGTCATTGAGTTGTGTAGAATTTCTAGGATCAACCAAAATGCAACAGAAATATGATATGCATTGATGATCTAATGTATAATATTCCAAATTGAAAATTTGGGATGTTACAACTTCTACGACAGCACAGGTATGACTATCTTGATTCTGTCATAAATTTGTCATGGATGTACATGCATGACAAAAAAAAGTGACCTACTGTGACAAACACGTATCATCACGGAAGTGTATTTTTTTGTAGTGTACTCTCTTGTAATGGATTGAGTTTCCCCTTTGAAGTAATCTTATCGGATTGAGTCTTTAAAGATTTGAGAACACTTGATGTATGTCTTGCCGTGCATATCTGTGGTGACAATGGGATACCACGTGATTCACTTGATGTATGTTTTGGTGATCAACTTGCGGGTTCCGCTCATGAACCTATGCATAGGGGTTGGCACACGTTTTCGTCGTGATTCTCCGGTAGAACTTTGGGGCACTCTTTGATGTCCTTTGTGTTGGTTGAATAGATGAATCTGAGATTGTGTGATGCATATCGTATAATCATACCCACGGATACTTGAGGTGACATTGGAGTATCTAGGTGACATTAGGGTTTTGGTTGATTTGTGTCTTAAGGTGTTATTCTAGTACGAACTCTAGGGCTGTTTGTGACACTTATAGGAATAGCCCAACGGATTGATTGGAAAGAATAACTTTGAGGTGGTTTCGTACCCTACCATAATCTCTTCGTTCGTTCTCCGCTATTAGTGACTTTGGAGTGACTCTTTGTTGCATGTTGAGGGATAGTTATGTGATCCAATTATGTTAGTATTGTTGAGGGAACTTACACTGGTGAAAGTATGAACCCTAGGCCTTGTTTCCTAGCATTGCAATACCGTTTAAGCTCACTTTTATCATTAGTTACCTTGCTGTTTTTATAATTTCAGATTACAAATACCTTTATCTACTATCCATATTGCACTTGTATCACCATCTCTTCGCCGAACTAGTGCACCTATACAATTTACCATTGTATTGGGTGTGTTGGGGCCACAAGAGACTCTTTGTTATTTGGTTGCAGGGTTGCTTGACAGAGACCATCTTCATCCTATGCCTCCTACGGATTGATAAACCGTAGGTCATCCACTTGAGGGAAATTTGCTACTGTCCTACAAACCTCTGCACTTGGAGGCCCAACAACGTCTACAAGAAGAAGGTTGTGTAGTAGACATCATTCCTCTATGCTACCCGCAAAGGGTATCTTACAGACCCGACAAAACTCATATAGTGACATCTCCTTAACCTCATCATATAAGTGAAATTCCACTGTGGGTGGTGATTTCTTAGCATGAAAGTAAAAAATTTGCACGAAGATATTAGTGCGGAGGAGATATTGTTCGCGCTGGTCGTGGAGGAAGTCGATGAGGCCTGCATTCTCAGCCAAATAATAATAGTCATCACAAATCCCGGCTGCTCTTAAGAACTCATCACAAGGCCATTCGCACGGCCAAACCTCCGCAGTGCGAGAGAGATTATATTTGGGCTTCTCATTCTCTTCATTTTGCTTATCCTTCAAGCTTCGGCTCGAAGAGCCCCTCAACAATCTCTTCATCATTTCCTCTGAAAAATTTCTAAAATTTTAGTGACTCAAAATAAAAGTGAACCAAACTCAACAAGATTGATAGCAACTAATCCCACAAGTGCCTAGAGGCGTATCATGCATTAAAACTACTTTTGACCACATAAATTTGACATGCAAGCTCAAGAACAGGGTCACCTAAGCAGCAAAAATTTGCAATAAATAAAGCACTAGAACAAAAACTAATTGGACCATTGGAGGAGTCACATACCGAAGAATAATCCCCAAAGCAGTTTCGTGAATGGAGCTTTGAGAAAGGAGATCAAAAATGGCAGTATGATGAGCTAGAACTCGGGTTTGAGCTGGTGGATGATTTTTTCTGGAGGAAGACGAAGTGTGTGGGTGCAAGAATAAGTGAAGGGGGGCCACGTGGGGTCCACGAGGCAGGGGGCGCGCCCTGGACGCTCGTGGCCAGGTGGTGTGGCCCCCTAGTGTGTTCTCAGTGCCAATAATCCATAAATATTCTACAAAAAATCGTCTAAAATTTTTAGGGCATTTGGAGAACTATTATTTTGGGGGTATTTTTTATTGCAAGGATAATTCAGAAAACGGACAGAAAATAATATTTTTACTTTATTTAATCTAAATAACAGAAAGTAAAAGGAGGGTACAGAGAGTTCTGCTTTCTAACTTCATCCATCTCATGCTCATCAAAGGAATCCACTAACAAGGTTGATCAAGTCTTGTTAACAAACTCTTTTCGAATAACATGAAACCAGAGAATTTTTGAATAACACTAGGTTACCTCAACGGGGATATGCACGTCCCCAAAAATAAGAATATCACATTTCTTCTTGATAGTAGGAAGAGGAAATTCGAAACCTCCAATAGTAATCGTTGAAGTTTTTCCAATAGAATTAATACTATGGACTTGAGGTTGTTTCCTCGGAAAGTGTACCATATGCTCATTACCATTAACATGAAAAGTGACATTGCCTTTGTTGCAATCAATAATAGCCCCTGTAGTACTCAAAAAGGGTCTACCAATAATAATAGACATACTATCGTCCTCGGGAATATCAAGAATAACAAAGTCTGTTAAAATAGTAACGTTTGAAACCACAACAGGCACATCCTCACAAATACCAACAGGTATAGAAGTTGATTTATCAGCCATTTGCAAAGATATTTCAATAGGTGTTAACTTATTCAAATCAAGTCTACGATATAAAGAGAGAGGCATAACACTAACACCGGCTCCAAGATCACATAAAGCAGTTTTAACATAGTTTCTTTTAATGGAGCATGGTATAGTTGGTACTCTTGGATCTCCAAGTTTCTTTGGTATTCCACCCTTAAAAGTATAATTAGCAAGCATGGTGGAAATTTCAGCTTCCGGTATCTTTCTTTTATTTGTAACAATATCTTTCATGTACTTAGCATAAGGATTCATTTTAAGCATATCAGTCAAATGCATACACAGAAAGATAGGTCTAATCATTTCAGCAAAGCGCTCAAAATCCTCATCATCCTTTTTCTTTGATGGTTTAGGAGGAAAAGACATGGGTTTCTGAACCCATGGTTCTCTTTCTTTACCGTGCTTTCTAGAAACGAAGTCGCTCTTATCATAACATTGATTCTTTGATTGTGGGTTATCAAGATCAACAACAGGTTCAATCTCTACATCATTGTTATTGCTAGGTTGAGCATCAACATGAACATCATCATTAATATTATCACTAGGTTCATGTTCATTACCAGATTGTGTTTCAGCATCATAAATAGAAATATCATTAGGATTCTCAGGTGTGTCAACAACAGGTTCACTGGAAGCATGCAAAGTCCTATCATTTTTCCTTTTCTTCTTCTTAGAAGAACTAGGTGCATCAACATTAGTTCTCTGAGAATCTTGCTCAATTCTCTTAGGGTGCCCCTCATGATACAAAGGTTCCTGAGTCATTCTACCCCCTCTAGTCACAACTCTAATATCATTTTCATTTTTCTTATTATCTAATTCGTTGAGCAAATCATTTTGATCTTTAAGCACTTGTTCTACTTGAGTGGTAACCATAGAAGCATGTTTACTAATATGTTTAAGTTCACCTTTAACTCTAGACATATAATCACTCAAGTGTTGAATCATATAAGCATTACGTTTCAATTGTCTACCAACATAAGCATTGAAGTTTTCTTGCTTAACAATAAAATTATCAAACTCATCTAAGCATTGGCTAGCAGACTTATTACGAGGAATATCACCTTCATCAAATCTATAGAGAGAATTTACCTTTACTACCTGTGTCGGGTTATCAAGACCATGTATTTCTTCAATAGGTGGTAAATTCTTAACATCTTCAGCTTTAATACCCTTTTCTTTCGTAGATTTCTTTGCCTCTTGCATATCTTTAGGACTGAGAAATAGAATACCCCTTTTCTTCGGAGTTGGCTTAGGAATTGGTTCAGGAAGTGTCCAATCATTTTCATTACTCAACATATTATTAAATAGCAATTCAACTTGATCAACAGTTCTTTCCCTGAAAACACAACCAGCACAACTATCCAGGTGGTCTCTGGAAGCATTGGTTAGTCCATTATAAAAGATATCAAGTATTTCATTTTTCTTGAGAGGATGATTAGGCAAAGCATTAAGTAATCGGAGAATCCTCCCCCAAGCTTGTGGCAGACTCTCTTCTTCAATTTGCACAAAATTATATATTTCCCTTAAGGCAACTTGTTTCTTATGAGCGGGGAAATATTTAGCAGAGAAGTAATAAATCATATCCTGGGGATTACACACACAACCAGGATTAAGAGAATTAAACCATGTTTTAGCATCACCCTTTAATGAGAACGGAAATAACTTAAGGATATAGTAGTAACGAATTTTTTCCTCATTAGTGAACAAGGTGGCTATATCATTTAATTTAGTAAGATGTGCCACAACAGTTTCAGATCCATAGCCATAAAAAGGAGCAGATTCAACCAAAGTAATTAACTCAGGATAGACAGAGAAATCATAATCCTTATCGGAAATACAGATAGGTGAAGTAGAAAAGGCAGGGTCATATTTCATTCTAGCATTCAAGGATTTTTTTTCCAGCTTAGCTAACAATTTCTTAAGATCATATCTATCATTGCAAGCTAAAAAGTCTCTAGCAGTTTCTTCATCCATAACATAACCCTCAGGCACAACAGGCAATTTGTATCTAGGGGGAGAATCTTCATCATCACTTTCATCAATATTATCTGTTTCAATAATTTCATTCTCTCTAACCTAGCAAGTTGTTCATCAAGAAATTCACCTAATGGCACAATATTATCAAGCATAGAAGTAGTTTCATCATAAGCATCATGCATAGCAGAAGTGGCATCATCAATAACATGTGACATATCAGAATGAATAGCAGGAGTAGGTGTCGCAAGTTTACTCATAACAGAAGGTGAATCAAGTGCAGAGCTAGATGGCAGTACCTTACCTCCCCTCGTAGTTGAGGGAAAAATCTTGGTTCTTTCATATTTCAAGTTCTTCATAGTGATCAACAAATATAAATCCCAAGTGACTCAAAGAATAGAGTTATGTTCCCCGGCAACGGCGCCAGAAAATAGTCTTGATAACCCACAAGTATAGGGGATCGCAACAGTTTTCGAGGGTAGAGTATTCAACCCAAATTTATTGATTCGAGACAAGGGGAGCCAAAGAATATTCTCAAGTATTAATATTTGAGTTGTCAATTCAACCGCACCTGAAAGACTTAATATCTGCAGCAAAGTATTTAGTAGCAAAGTAATATGGAAGTAACGGTAATGGTGGAAAAAGTAACTGTATAGGTTTTGTAGTGATTGTAACAGTGGCAACGGAAAAGTAACTAAGCAAAGATCAATATGTGAAAAGCTCGTAGGCAATGGATCAGTGATGGATAATTATGTTGGATTCGATTCCCCATGCAATAGTTATAACATAGGGTGACAAAGAACTAGCTCCAGTTCATCAATGTAATGCAGGCATGTATTCCGAATATAGTCATACGTGCTTACGGAAAAGAACTTGCATGACATCTTTTTTCCTACCCTCCCGTGGCAGCGGGGTCCTAGCGGAAACTAAGGGATATTAAGGCCTCCTTTTAATAGAGTACCGGACCAAAGCATTAACACATAGTGAATACATGAACTCCTCAAACTACGATCATCACCGGGAGTGGTCCCGATTATTGTCACTTCGGGGTTATCGGATCATAACACATAGTAGGTGACTATTTACTTGCAAGATAGGATCAAAAACTCACATATATTCATGAAAACATAATAGGTTCAGATCTGAAATCATGGCACTCAGGCCCTAGTGACAAGCATTAAGCATAGCAAAGTCATAGCAACATCATTCTCAGAACATAATGGATACTAGGGATCAAACCCTAACAACACTAACTCGATTACATGATAAATCTCATCCAACCCATCACCGTCCAGCAGGCCTAGGATGGAATTACTCATGCATGGTGGTGAGCATCATGAAATTGGTGATGGAGGAAGGTTGTTGATGACAATGGCGACGGATTCCCCTCTCCGGAGCCACGAACGGACTCCAGATCAGCCCTCCCGAGAGAGATTAGGGCTTGGCGGCAGCTCCGTATCGTAAAACGAGATGAATCCTTCTCTATGATTTTTTTTCACCCCGAACGTGAATATATAGAGTTGGAGTTGAGGTCGGTGGAGCCTCATGGGGCCCACGAGATAGAGGGGCGTGCCCTAGGGGGGTGGGTGTGCCCCCACCCTCGTGGACAGGGTGTGGCCCCCTGGTGTTGATTCTTTCTCCAGTATTTTTTATAAATTCCAAAAAATTTCAGGTCATTCCGAGAACTTTTATTTCTGCACAAAAATAACACCATGGCAATTCTGCTAAAAACAGCGTCAGTTCGGGTTAGTTCCATTCAAATCATGCAATTTAGAGTCCAAAACAAGATCAAAAGTGTTTGGAAAAGTAGATACGATGGACACGTATCATACGGCCATGCAAATGGCCGCGTACCCCGTTCGTGGAAGAGGCTGGAATCCATCAGGAGTTTACACAATATGCTGCTAATGCCGGCCTCACCGACTTCATTGCAGCTGAATGTGAACAGTATCATCTCCTCACAAACACCTTTGTTCAAAGTTTTAATTTCCTTCCTTGGAATAATCCTCCTGAGGTGCAGTTTAATTTATATGCTGAAACCCGTCAGATACCACTTACTGAATTTTGTGACATATGCATGATCCCTTCTGACGGGAGCTTAGTTGAGCCAAGACTTGTGAAGTTTGATGCCTTTTACCGCACTCTTACAGTGGGAGATGAGAGAGGGGTGTCGGGTGTCATTGCCACCAGCATACCCTTTCCCGCCTTGCATTATTTTGCTTTATTTATTGCTAAGTGGTTGCTTGCTAGAGAAGAAGTAGGTGCGCTCAACGCACCAGACTTTGTTGTCTTGCATCGCACACTTCACGGCAAAAACACTTATAGCCTAGGAGCTATCGTGGCTCGTCGCCTTCACCTTAATAAGTCCAAGGGCAAAATACATGGTGGTATTTACGCGACTCGTTTGGCGACTCACTTTAACATTGGGATACACCTTCATGATTACCCTCTGACCAAGGTTTACCTAGATCGCGCAGCCATGGATCACCACCAGTTTACTTATATCGATTCTCCTAACATCCCCATTCCGTATAACCTGGTTTTTAGTGTGAGAACTCATGATATTATTCCATTGCCTGGTCCTGCTTTGTTTGATCCTGTTGCCAGGGGCGAATATAGGATTATGCCTACGGATATCATTGCCTATCGGAACAACCAGGCTACAGTAGAGGAGGAACCTCAGCAGTGGGATCTGTGGATGCCCGCTCCTCAGCACCCTGACTACTATCCAAGCTTCTGATCGACTGCCAAGTTAGGCCAAAAGCCTAAGCTTGGGGGAGTACGTGTTTCCACCGACTTTATATTCATGTCCACTTATTCCATTCGTCGGTGTCCACACTTTTTCATTGTATCATCCATGCTTAATTTTATTTTCTCGCTTTCTTCTTGTGTGATTGAAAAACCTTAGAGAAACAAAAAATAGTTGTAGTGAGTTTACTTTCTATGCATGCTTAGTTTTAGTACTAAAAATAAAACCCAAAAAGATTTACTTGTTCTTCTTTTGCTTGTTGGGAGCTTTCCCATATAAATAGTTTTTCTCATTTTTGCCTTTCCCTCTTATTTGCTTGTTCAATAAAACCAAAAACTCCAAAAATATTTCAGTGTTTATCTACAAACTTCTTTTCCTTTTATTTGGGTCTTACCGAGGAAAAGACCACGATGAAAATGTTGAGTGGCTCTCATTTGCATAATTGTTGATCTAACAAAGAGCCCATTTTACCTTGTCTTCTCATGTTGAATTTTTTTTTCAGATTCCAGCTTAGTCCACAACACTCTTGTACTATTATTATGTTCGCATCGTTCGGTCGTGCAAGTGAAAGGCAATAATGACAATATTTGATGAACTGGCCGTGGCAGAGAGAAACTGGTATGAACTCGACTTGTTCTATTTTTGTAAATATGTTTAACCTAGTATCCATGATTCAGCCCATTATGATTAAACATGTTTGCAATGACAATTAGAGATTATAGTTTCTCATGCCACGCATAAGTAGCTAGGAGTGGATAATGATTTATCTTGGATAACAAAATTGCATTAAAATGATTGTAATGTAGTATGATGATATGGTATCCTCCTCTGAATGTTCAAGTGGCTTGACTTGGCACATGTTCATACATGTAGTTGAATCAATACCAACATAGCCTCTATGATATTTATGTTTATGGTGTTCATATCCTACTCATGCTAGTGTTCAATGTTACTTATGCATAATGCATGTTCATGACCGTTGTTGCTCTCTAGCTGGCCGCTTCTCAATCTATTTGCTAGCCTCCTCCCGTACTAAGTATGAATTCTGCTTGTACATCAAAAGCCTTGAACCAAAGTTATTCCAGATGAGTCCACCATACCTACCTATATGCGGTATTACCCTGCCGTCCTAAGTAAATTTGCATGTGCCACCTCCAAAAGTTCAAATAAATATCCTTTTTGTGTGCCTGGATCGTTCATGGAACGACATGAGGTGGTCGGTATCTTCCATGCTAAGCGGGTTATTCTCAGGTCGAGTGTTTATTCACTCACCATCGCACGAGAAAAGGGCAGTAATAGGGATGCCATGTCCCAAACTGTAAACAGAAAAAGCTTACAAATAATCAAACAAAAACTCCCAATGGAGGCAAAACCTTTACTTTTATCGCTTGGGTACCACCACTAGCGTGCTTAGCATGGAAGATATTGATAATGGATGGTCGTGAAGTAAACAAGAAGGGTGCATTTCTCAAAATATCATGTACCTTTGTTTTAAAAACTTGAGCTCTGGCACCTCTGTGAATCACTGCTTCCCTCTACGAAGGGACTACCTATTAATTTTTATGTTGTGTCATCACCTTTTAAAATAAGCACCAGAACCTAAGAGCACTGTTGTCATGCTTATGCACTGTGTGTAGTTGATGTGGGTGCATCATGACTGGATCTTTTCTACCATGAATTACAATGTTTAGTCGCTGCTTGAACTTTGGAGGTGCTCTGCATTTATGTTTTTTTCGACACTAAAACAGTAGGAGAGGCTCCTACTGCAATTGAATTAATGAAATAGGTTTACATATTTACATGGTACCAGCATCACTTTGGGTGTGGTAAAGAAAAGGAAAAACAAGAGGAAATAAAGGATGTGTTACAACCGTAAAGAGAGTTTTATTAAGACTAGACTAGACTAGACTAGGGCTGCCAGGTAGGCAACAATGAACTCTTTAATATCCTCATAACCCCTGTATTTGAGATTGGCAAAGTATGACTTGAATCTTTGTTTCCAAGAAGAGATAGAAGGCACAATGTGTTGGAAATAGTGATTGTTCCTCTCTTTCCATAAGCTCCATGCAGTAACCAGAAAGATGTCCATAAACATCGGTCGGTCCCAAGCCTGATTGGCTTCTTCCAACAACTTGAGCCTGTGTTGCTGGGCTGACCAATGAATTCCCACAGTGTCCCAGCATTCAGCACTGAAGGTGCAATGGAAGAACAAGTGCTCAATTGTCTCTTCAACTTGAAAACCACACAATAAGTAGTTGAGGTTGGACCCAATGTTATAATGCCTTCTCTTGAGCATATTGCATGTGTTTAGACGGTCGGTCAATAAGAACCAACCGAAGACCTTGTGCTTGGGTATTGATTTTGATCTCCACAACCATTTATAAGCAGCATATACCTCTATATATGTTTCTGAAGCAATAGTCATAGTAGTTTTTTGCTTTGAAAGCAGTGGCACCCCAAATGTAGGTCCAGGTGTCCTTGCCATCTTCTTCTAGTTGGGTATCACTGGTAAGCTGACTTATCTGCATGAGTTCATCATACGCCTGAGGAGACAGGGGCAGCTGGAATACCTCGTGTGGGTTGGCAACAGCACTCAGGAAATCCTGAACAGAGATATCTTCATTTGTAGTGTATGAGAATGCTCAAGGGAAGGCCTCCGACAAGATTTCAGTGTGCCATGCATCTTTCCAAAATAGAACCGAGGACCCCTCGTGCACCTTAACCGCATAAACCCCTCTGAATGTCGGACTAAGTTGCATCACATCTTTCCACCAAAATGAACCACAAGGATCCTGGGCATGTGGTATTGTGTGAGGATAGTATGTGTCCCAGATCAGATGCACCCAGGGAATGTCTAAGCGATTATAGAACTTGTGCAGGAATTTGAGCAACAAGGCATTATTCTGCATGTGTAGGTTAATGATACCAAACCACCGTGTTTCTTGGGACGACAGACTAGATCCCATGCTACCAGTGAGTTGCTCTTGGTGCCCTGGTCAGTTTTTTTAATCCATAAGTAGTTCCTCCTAATTTTGTCTAGCCGGGCTACGACTTTAGGGTTTAGTCGTATGGTGCACATGGCAAACATGGCTATGGAGGTGATCCATGAATTCACTAATGGGAGTTTACCAGCATAAGACATCATTGACATAGCAGCAGTGATCCTTCTCTCTACATGACACACCATTGGCATAAGGTCTTGAATAGAAGGGCGAGTGGTGCCAAGTGGCAGCCCAAGATAGGTGACGGGCATATTTCCCACAGAGTAACCAAATATTGTAGCTATATTTTGGCATAGGGTGTCCGGGGTATTGATTGGGGTCAGGGTGGATTTTTGGAAGTTAATGTGTAGACCAATTGAAGAAGCATAGTCCGGGAGTATTTGCTTCATGCTGGCTGCTTGTGTGGGACAGGCCGGCATAACAATGATTGTGTCATCCGCGTATTGAATAACCGGATAGTCCGAGTTGTTCCTGGCGGGGAAAGGTAGGCTCAGGAGATTTTTGTTGTAAGCATCATTAATTGCAGACTATAGCAAATCTGCTGCAGTCACGAAAAGCAGCGGTGACAATGGGTCTCCTTGGCGCACACCACAAAGGCATTGGAACTGATGGCCAGGTACACCATTCAAGAGCACAGAGGATTTCCCGGAGGAAAAGATTGAGGTCATCCACCATAGCCATTTACTATTAAATCACATCTATCTCATGATCTCAATCATAGTTGACTGTTGTACAGTGTCGAAAGCTTTGGCAAAGTCCAGCTTTTGGAGCACAATCTCTCTCTTTGAGGCTTGACATTGATGCAAGAATTCAAAGGCCTAGGCAAGGCAATCCTGTATTGATCTTCCTCTCAAGAAACCATATTGATTACGATGCATGATGCTTAAGATGACTTTCTGGTGTCTATTGGCAAGTACTTTTGTGAGCACCTTCAAGAAGCAGTTCAGTAGAGTTATTGGGTGAAAATCATTGATAGTCTCAGGCAATTAGTTTTTTTGGATGAGTGTAATAAAACCATAGTTCAAACTTAATTTCTAGGTTGAGTGTGCCATCATGAAATTCATTGCATAGTTGGTATATTTCCTTCTTTATAATGGGCTAGCGAGATACCACTATCTTGGGCTACATTTATGTTTTGCGGTCTCAGAAAGGGCTAGCGAGATGCCACTATTGTCATATTATATCATGGTTGTTTTGACAACACGTTGCCGTTTGAGATATCTTATCATTGCTCGCTAGCTGATTATGTTATCGATATGAGTTAATATAGTCTTTAAGAGTCATTGTTGGCATGGTTAGTTATAATGTTGGTTGAAAACCTGGGTGCTATTTAAGCTTATTTATGCAAACAAGAGCAAAAGAGTATGTAAATGTTTTTCTTTTTCACTTTCAGTTTATCAACTGAATTGCTTGAGGACAAGCAAAGGTTTAAGCTTGGGGGAGTTGATACGTCTCCAACGTATCTAATTTTCCTAACACTTTTCCTCTTGTTTTGGACTCTAATTTGCATGATTTGAATGAAACTAACCCCGGACTGACGTTGTTTCCAGCAGAACTACCATGGTGTTGTTTTTGTGTAGAAATAAAATTTCTTGGAATGGAACGAAACTTTGCGAGGATTTTTTTATATCAATAAAGAGAATTTTTGGAGCCAAGATCCACCGGAGGGGGGCACCTGGGTGGGCACAACCCACCAGGGCACGCCCCCCTCCTTACGCGCCCAGGTGGGTTGTCCCCACCTGGTGGCCCCGCAGACCCTGAAATCGACGCTATAAAATCCTATTTTTCCACAAAAAAATCAGGGAGAAAGAATTATAGCGATCCACGAGACGGAGCTGCCATCACCTCCTGTTCTTCATTGGGAGGCCAGATCTTGAGTCTGTTTGGGGCTCCGGAGAAGGGGATCTTCGTTCTTCATCATCATCAACTCTTCTCCATCGCCAATTCCATGATGTTCCCCACCGGGAGTGAGTAATTCCTTCGTGGGCTCGCTGGTCGGTGAGGATTTGGATGAGATTCATCATGTAATCTAGTTAGTTTTGTTAGGGCTCGATCCCTAGTATCCACTATGTTCTGAGATCGATGTTGCTATTACTTTTCCATGCTTAATGCTTGTCACTTTGGGCCTGGGTGCCATGATTTTAGATCTGAACCGTTTATGTTATCACCATTATATCCATGTTCTAGATCCAATCTTGCAAGTTATAGTCACCTACTACGTGTTATGATTCGGCAACCCCGGAGTCACAATAGTCGGGACCACTCCCGGTGATGACCGTAGTTTGAGTTGTCCATGTATCCACCGTGTGTTCATGCTTTGTTCCGGTTCTCTATTAAAAGGATGCCTTAATATCCCTTAGTTTCCAATCGGACCCCGCTGCCACGGGAGGGTAGGACAAAATATGCCATGCAAGTTCTTTCCATAAGCACGTCCGACTACTTACGGAATACATGCCTACATTATATTTATGAACTGGAGCTAGTGCCGTATCACCCTAGGTTATGACTATCACATGATAAATATCCATTAAGGAATGCGGTTTTTGACATCCATTTGCCGGATTTCACAATTATAAAATGCGGCAATTGCTAACATGATTCGGACGGACTTAAGCATCGCTATGGGGTGAGAAAGTCTCATTGTAGTCAACCCCTTGAACATGTCGAAAACAATTTTTTTACAAGTCGAGCTTGTAGATAATGATATTACCATTAGCGTCTGTCTTCCTCTTGAAAATCCATTTATTCTCACTGGCTTGCCGATCATTGGGCAAATCTACCAAAGTCCACACTTT
Source organism: Triticum urartu (assembly GCF_003073215.2). NCBI lineage: Eukaryota > Viridiplantae > Streptophyta > Magnoliopsida > Poales > Poaceae > Triticum > Triticum urartu. Next base: position 448,992,835 of record NC_053025.1, on the reverse strand, counting down.
GTTCTTATACATGGATCCTATCTCGGATATCATGGCCTCAAGACATTTATCGGAATCTGGGCTCATCATAGCTTCTTCATAGTTCGTAGATTTGCCAGGGTCTAATAACATGACTTCCAAGACAGGATTATCATATTACTCTGGCGCGGAACATGCTCTATTCGACCTACGAAGTCCAGCAGTAACTTGATGCAAAGTTTCATGATCATCATCGTTAGCTTCCTCTTTAGTTGGTGTAGGAATCACGGGAACATATTTCTTTGATGTGCTACTCTCCAATTCGAGAGAAGATACAATTACCTCATCAAGTTCTCCTTTCCTCCTACTCACTTCTTTCGAGAGAAAACTCCTTCTCTAGAAAGGACCCATTCTTAGCAACAAAGATCTTGCCTTTGGATCTGTGGTAGAAGGTGTGCCAATAGTTTCTCTAGGGTATCCTATGAAGACGCACTTCTCTGATTTAGGTTCGAGCTTATCAGGCTGAAGCCTTTTGACATAAGCATCACCAAACTTTAAGAAACAATAGCTTAGGTTTCTTGCAAAACCATAGTTCATACGGTGTCGTCTCAATGGATTTAGACGGTGCCCTATTTAACATGAATGCGGATGTCTCTAATGCATAACCCAAAAATGATAGTGGTAAATCGGTAAGAGACATCACAGATCGCGCCATATCTTATAAAGTAAGGTTACAACGTTCGTACACACCATTACGCTATGGTGTTCCAGGTGGCATGAGTTGTGAAACTATTCCCCTTATGGCTGGTGTGTTTCCTCTCTTGGCCCATAAGGCCCATAACTGTTGCCGGGGGTGCCCGGAACCCCTTCTGGTGACCCGATAAGTACCCTGTACCCCCCAAAACACTTCCGGTGTCCGAATACTATCGTCCTAAATATGAATCTTTACCTCTCGACCATTTAGAGACTCCTCCTCATGTCCGTGATCTCATACTGAACTCCAAACAACATTCAGTCACCAAATCACATAACTCATATCATTGTTGAGAAAATCGTTAACTGGTAACTGCTCGGTTGGCTGGCGAGTAGGGGATTAATAGGCTAAATGGCAAGTTAATCGGCCATTTAATCAATTAATCGAACGATTTATCAGTTTATCGGCTACTCGGTGACCTTATGAGTAGGGATTAATCGACAAGTTAACTGGTTAATTGGATGAATTCTTGAACAGGGACTCATATAATACTATATCGTCAACGAACGTTAAGCGTGCAGACCCTACGGGTTCGAGAACTATGTAGACATGACTGAGACACCTCTCCGGTCAATAACTAATAGCGGAACCTGGAGGCCCATATTGGATCCTACATATTCTACGAAGATCTTTATCGGTCGAACTGTTATGACAACATACGTAATTCCCGTTGTCCATCAGTATGTTACTTGCCCGAGATTCGATCGTTGGTATTTTCATACCTAGTTCAATCTCGTTACCGGCAAGTCTCTTTACTCGTTCCATAATACATCACCTTGTGACTAACTCCTTAGTCAGTTGCTTGCAAGCTTATGATGTGTATTACCGAGAGGGCCCAGAGATACCTCTCCAATACTCAGAGTGACAAATCATAATCTCGATCTATGATAACTCAACAAACACCTTCGGAGATACCTGTAGAGCATCTTTATGGTCACCCAGTTACGTTGTGATGTTTGATAGCACACAAGGTATTCGTCCGGTATCCGGGAGCTGCATAATCTCATAGTCGAAGGAATATGTATTTGACATGAAGAAAGCAATAGCAATAAACTGAACGATCATTATGTAAGCAAACGGATGGGTCTTGCCCATCACATCATTCTCATAATGATGTGATCCCGTTATCAAATGACAACACATGTCTATGGTTAGGAAACCTTAACCATCTTTGATCAACGAGCTAGTCTAGTAGAGGCTTACTAGGGACACGGTATTTGTTAATGTATGCACACATGTATTTAAGTTTCCGATCAATACAATTCTAGCATGAATAATAAACCTTTATCATGAATAAGGAAATATAAGATAAAATAACAACTTTGTTATTGCCTCTAGGGCATATTTCCTTCAGTCTCCCGCTTGCACTAGAGTCAATAATCTAGTTCCCATCACCATGAGATTTATCACCCATAGTTCACATCGCCATGTGACCAACACCCAAAGAGCTTACTAGAGTCAATAATCTAGTTCACATCACCATGTGATTAACGCCCAAATAGTATTAAGGAGTGATCATGTTTTGCTTGTGAGAGAAGTTTAGTCAACGGGTCTGTCACATTCAGATTCGTATGTATTCTTGCAAATTTCTATGTCTACAAAGCTCTATATGGAGCAACTCTAGCTAATTGCTCCCACTTTCAATATGTATCCAGATTGAGACCCGGAGTCTTCCAAATCGGTGCCAAAGCTTGCATCGATGTAACACGTTACGACGAACTCTTTATTACCTCCATAATCGAGAAGTATCTCCTTAGTCCTCTTAGGTAACTAAGGATAATTTTGACCGTTGTGCAGTGATCTACTCCTCAATTACTATTGTACCCCCTTGCCAAACTCATGGCAAGGGACACAACAGGTTTGGTACGCAGCATGGCATACTTTATAGAACATATGGCTGAGGCATAGGGAATGACTTTCATTCTCTCTCTATCTTCTGTCGTGGTCAGGTTTTGAGTCTTACTCAACTTCACACCTTGCAACACATGCAAGAACCCTTTCTTTGATTGATCCATTTTGAACTTCTTCAAAATCTTGTCAAGGTATGTGCTTTGTGAAAGTCCTATTAAGCATCTCGATCTATCCCTATAGATCTTGATGCCCAATATGTAAGTAGATTCAACGAGGTCTTTCATTGAAAAATTCTTATTCAAGTATCCTTTTTATGCTATTCAGAAATTCTATATCATTTCCAATCAATAATATGTCATCCACATATAACATCAGAAATGCTATAGAGCTCCCACTCACTTTCTTGTAAATAGAGGCTTCGCCATAAGTCTGTATAAAACCATATGCTTTGATCACCTCATCAAAGCGTATATTCCAACTCCGAGATGCTTGCACCAGTCCATAGATGGATCGCTGGAGCTTGCACACTTTGTTAGCACCTTTAGGATCGACAAAAATTTCTGGTTGCATCATATACAACTCTTCTTTAATATACATTAAGGAATGCAGTTTTGACATACATTTGCCGGATTTCATAATTATAAAATGTGGCAATTGCTAACATGATTTGGACAGACTTAAGCATCGCTACGGGTGAGAAAGTCTCATTGTAGTCAACCCCTTGAACTTGTCAAAAATACTTTTGTTACAAGTCGAGCTTTGTAGATAATGATATTACCATCAGCGTCTGTCTTCCTCTTGAAAATCCATTTATTCTCAATGGCTTGCTGATCATTGGGCAAATCCACCAAAGTCCACACTTTGTTCTCATACATGGATCCTATCTCAGATTTCATGGCCTCAACATTTATCAGAATCTGGGCTCAACATAGCTTCTTCATAGTTCGTAGATTCGCCAGGGTCTAATAACATGACTTCTGATACGTCTCCAAGGTATCTATAATTTTTGATTGTTCCATGCTATTATATTATCTATTTTGGATGTTTAATGGGCATTAATATGCTCTTTTATATTATTTTTGGGACTAACCTATTAACCGGAGGCCCAGTGCAAGTTGATGTTTTTTTGCCTATTTTAGAGTTTCGTAGAAAAGGAATACCAAACGGAGTCCAAATGGAATGAAACCTTCTAGATGATCTTTCTTGGACCAAAAGCAAACCAGGAGACTTGGAGTGGAAGTCTAGAACACCACGAGGCGGCCACGAGGCAGAGGCCCCCCCCACCCTCATGGGCCCCACGTAGCTCCACCGACGTACTTCTTTCGCCTATATATACTCTTATACCCTAGATCGATCGCATAGAGCCACGAAACCACTTTTCCATCGCCGCAACCTTTTGTACCCGTGAGATCCCATCTTGGGGCCTTTTTCGGCGATCTGCCGAAGGGGGAATCGATCACGGAGGGCTTCTACATCAACACCATAGCCTCTCCGATGAAGCGTGAGTAGTTTACCACAGACCTTTGGGTCCATAGTTATTATCTAGATGGCTTCTTCTCTCTCTTTGATTCTCAATACAAAGTTCTCCTCGATGTTCTTGGAGATCTATCGATGTAATACTCTTTTGCGGTGTGTTCGCCGAGATCCGATGAACTATGGATTTATGAACTTGATTATCTATGAATATTATTTGGTTCTTCTCTGAATTCTTATATGCATGATTTGATATCTTTCCAAGTCTCTTCGAATTATCGGTTTAGTTTGGCCTACTAGATTGATCTTTCTTACAATGGGCGAAGTGCTTAGCTTTGGGTTCAATCTTGCGGTGTCCTTTCCCAGTGACAGTAGGGGCAGCAAGGCAAGTATTGTATTGTTGCCATCGGGGATAAAAAGATGGGGTCTATATCATATTGCTTGACTTTATCCCTCTACACCATGTCATCTTGCTTAAAGCGTTACTCTGTTCTTATGAACTTAATACTCTAGATGCATGCTGGATAGCGGTCGATGTGTGGAGTAATAGTAGTAGATGCAGAGTCATTTCGATCTACTTGACACGGACGTGATGCCTATATTCATGACCATTGGCTTAGATATCTTCATAACTATGCGCTTTTCTATCAATTGCTCAGCAGTAATTTGTTCACCCACCGTAATACATGCTATCTTGAGAGAAGACACTAGTCAAACCTATGGCCCCGGGTCTCTTTCTTATTATATTGAATCTCTTTTATTTACATCGCATCTTGTTTACTATTTTGCCATCTTTACTTTCCAAACTATACAACAAAAATACCAAAAATATTTACTTTACTATCTTTATCAGATCTCACTTTTGCGAGTGACCGTGAAGGGATTGACAACCGCTTTATCGCGTTGGTTAGAAGGTTCTTGATTGTTTGTGCAGGTACTAGGTGACTTGTGCGTTGTCTCCTACTTGATTGTTACCTTGGTTCTCAAAAACTGACGACGCTACTTTGTTGCATCACCCTTTCCTCTTCAAGGGAAAACCAACGCATGCTCAAGAGGTAGCAAATTCCAAGACAGGATAATCATATCACTCTGGCACGGAACATGCTCTGTTCGACCTACGAAGTCCAGTAGTAACTTGATGTGAAGTTTCATGATCATCATCATTAGCTTCCTCTTTAGTTGGTGTAGGCATCACAGGAACATATTTCTCTGATGTGCTACTCTCCAATTCGAGAGAAGGTACAATTACCTCATCAAGTTTTACTTTCCTCCTACTCACTTCTTTTAAGAGAAAACTCCTTCTATAGAAAGGACCCATTCTTAGCAACAAATATCTTGCCTTCAGATCTGTGGTAGAAGGTGTGCCCAATAGTTTCTTTAGGGTATCCTATGAAGACGCACTTCTCCGAATTAGGTTCGCGCTTATCAGACTGGAGCCTTTTGACATAAGCATCGCATCCCCAAACTTTAAGAAACGACAGCTTAGGTTTCTTGCAAAACCATAGTTCATACAGTGTCGTGTCAACGGATTTAGACGGTTCCCTATTTAATATGAATGCGGATGTCTCTAATGCATAACCCCAAAATGATAGTGGTAAATCGGTAAGAGACATCATAGATCACCATATCTTATAAAGTAAGGTTATGATGTTCGGGCACACCATTACGCTGTGGTGTTCCACGTGGCGTGAGTTGTGAAACTATTCCACATTATTTTAAATGAAGGCCAAACTCGTAACTCAAATATTTGCCTCCACGATCAAATCATAGAAACTTTATTTTCTTGTTATGATGATTTTCCACTTCTTGAACTTTTCAAATGTTTCAGACTTGTGTTTGATCAAGTAGATATACCCATACAGACTCAAATCATATGTGAAGGTCAGAAAATAATAATACCCGCCACGTTCTTCAACACTCATCGGACTGCATACATCGGTATGCATTATTTCCAATAAGTCATTAGCTCGCTCCATTGTTCTGGAGAACGGAGTTTTAGTCATCTTGCCCATTATCTTTTCATCTTTTGGCATCAATATTATTAATATGTGTATCACTATGATCGAGATTCAGTAAACCATTCACATTGGGTGTATGACCATAGAAGGTTTTATTCATGTAAATAGAACAACAATTATTCTTTGACTTAAATGAATAACCATATTGCAATAAACATGATCAAATTACATTCATGCTCAATGCAAACACCAAATAACATTTATTTAGGTTCAACACTAATCGCGAAGGTAGAGGGAGTGTGCGATGGTGATCATATCAACCTTGGAATCACTTCCAACACACATCGTCACCTCGCCCTTAACTAGTCTATGTTTATTCTGCAACTCCTGTTTTGAGTTACTAATCATAGCAACTGAACCGGTATCAAATACCCAGGGGCTACTATTAATACTAGTAAGGTACACATCAATAACATGTATATCAACTATACCTTTGTTCACTTTGCCATCCTTCTTATCCGCCAAGTATTTGGGGCAGTTCCGTTTCCAGCGACCATTTCCTTTGCAGTAGAGGCACTCGGTTTTAGGCTTGGGTCCAGCTTTGGGCTTCTTCATGGGAGCGGCAACTTGCTTGCCATTCTTCTTGAAGTTCCCTCTCTTTCCCTTGCCCTTTTTCTTGAAACTAGTGGTCTTGTTAACCATCAACACTTGATGCTCTTTCTTGATTTCTACCATCGCCGATTTCAACATTGCGAAGAGCTCGGGAACCATTTTCGTCATCTCTTGCATATTATAGTTCATCATGAAGTTCTAGTAGCTTGGTGATAGTGACTAGAGAACTTTGTCAATCGATATCTTATCTGGAAGATTAACTCCCACTTGATTCAAGCGATTGTAGTACCCAGACATTCTGAGCACATGCTCACTAGTTGAGCTATTCTCCTCCATCTTGTAGGCAAAGTATTTGTTAGACGTCTCATACCTCTTGACACGGGCATGAGTCTGAAATACCAATTTCGGCTCTTGGAACATCTCATATGCTCCATGGCATTCAAAACATTTTTGAAGTCCCGATTCTAAGCCGTAAAGCATGGAACACTAAACTATTAAGTAGTCATCATATCAAGCCTGCCAAACGTTCATAACATCTCCATCTGCTCCTGCAATAGGTCTGTCACCTAGCAGTGCATCAAGGACATAATTCTTCTGTGTAGCAATGAGGATAATCCTCAGATCACGGACCCAGTCTGTATCATTGCTACTATCATCTTTCAACTTATTTTTCTCTAGGAACATATCAAAAATAGGGGAGCTATATTGCGAGCTATTGATCTACAACATAGATATGCAAAAACTATTAAGACTAAGTTCATGATAAATTTAAGTACAATTAATCAAATTACTAATGAACTCCCACTTAAATTAACATCCCTCAAGTTATTTAAGTGATACATGATCCAAATCAACAAACCCATGTCTGATCATCACGTGAGATGTGGTAGTCATCAATGGTGAACATCTCTATGTTGATCATATCTACTATATGACTCAAGTTCGACCTTTCGGTCTCCAGTGTTCCGAGACCATGTTTGTACATGCTAGGCTTGTCAAGTTTAACCGAAGTATTCTGCATGTGAAAACTGTCTTACACCCGTTGTACGTGAACGTAGAGTCTATCACACCCGATCATCACGTATACTTGACATGAAGAAAGTTATAGCAAATAACTAAACGGTCTGATGCTAAGCTTACAGTTGGGTCTATCCATCACACCATTATCCTAATGATGTGATCCCGTTATCAAATGACAACACATGTCCATGGTTAGGATACCTTAACCAATTTTGATCAATGAGCTAGTCTAGTAGAGGCTTACTAGGGACACGGTATTTGTTTATGTATTCACACATGTATTTAAGTTTCCGATCAATACAATTCTAGAATGAATAATAAACCTTTATCATGAATAAGGAAATATAATATAATATAACAACTTTATTATTGCCTCTAAGGCATATTTCCTTCAAATATACTATCTTGGACATCTTCTATGATTGTGAGCCCCATTAATTATTTTCAAACTTGAGCAAATTATACTATCTTGGACAAGGAAGACAATGTAATGACTTATGTTTGGGTATATTTGTATAGAAGTTATATTGTTATGGATCCTCCAACATGTGGTGCTTGCTTAGGATCTTTTGCTAGCCAAAAATTCGTACTAAGTAGAGATACTACTTGTGCATCCAAAAATCCTTAAACCCAGCTTCTTGCCATGAGTGTCCATCATATCTACCTATGGATTGAATAAGATACTTCAAGTAAGTTTTCATCGGTGAAAAAAGCAATAAAAATTTCGCCTAAATATATATGTATGATCTTTTAGTGTAAGGGAAAATAAGCGTTGTACGAACATGTGATGGTAAAGAAATAAAAGCAATGGACTACATAATAAAGGTTGCTATTACAAAGGGCAATACAACATGACGTTCCATTGCATTAAGGGTTTGCACATCCAAAATTAAAAAGCGCATGACAACCTGTGCTTCCCTGTGCGAAGGGCCTATCTTTTACTTTCATGTATTTAATTTTATTCAAGAGTCAATAGCATTCCTTCTTATTTCAACCTCAGTTATTCTTTAGTTGGCAAGCATCATACGGTGGGGAAAGATCCAAGCATATATGGCCATTCAAATATATTTGATCAAGAAATATTATTGTTGGCACTTATCTATATGATAAATAAGTTGGAAGGCGAAACATTAAGCCCCTATCTTTCTCCGTGTTCGATAGATGCTATTTGTTCTAAAAATATGTTGTACGATCGAGAAGAGGTGTCTAGAGGGGGTACGATTAGACCCTCAACAAAGAAAAGTAGCAGTTTTTAGTTTCTTCAAGTTAAGGTGGAGTTTTAGCACAAGTTTAAACATTCACAATACATTTCAAGCAATCATGGCAAGAGTATAAGAGCAACGGAAAGTAAAGCATGCAAGTTGCAAGAAAGTAAAGGGACGGGATTGGAGTGTGCAAACGCAATTGGAGACACGGAGATTTTTGGCGTGGTTCCGATAGGTGGTGCTATCGTACATCCACGTTGATGGAAACTTCAACCCACGAAGGGTAACGGCTGCACGGGTCCACGGAGGGCTCCACCCACGAAGGGTCCATGAAGAAGCAACCTTGTCTATCCCACCATGGCCATCACCCACGAAGGACTTGCCTCACTTGGGTAGATCTTCACGAAGTAGGCGATCTCCTTGCACGTACAAACTCCTTAGTTCAACTCCACAATCTTGTCAGAGGCACCCAAGTAACACCTAACAAATCAAGGAGACACCACTCTCCAAAAGGTAATAGATGGTGTGTTGATGATGAACTCCTTGCTCTTGTGCTTCAAATGATAGTCTCCCCAACACTCAACTCTCCCTCTCACACAGATTTCGATTTGGTGGAAAGATGATTTGAGTGGAAAGCAACTTGGGGAAGGCTAGAGATCAAGATTCTTATGGTTGGAATGGAATATCTTGGTCTCAACACATGAGTAGGTGGTTCTCTCTGAGAAAATGTAAGCTGGAAGTGTAGGCACGTTCTGATGGCTCTCTCCATGAATGAAGAGTGGGTGGAGGGGTATTTATAGCTTCCACACAAAATCTAACCGTTACACACAATTTACCAAACTCGGTGAGACCGAATTATGAAACTCGGTCAGACCGATTTAGTTCAAAATATGAATGTTAGGATTTTCGGTGGGACCGATATGATCAACTCGGTGGGACCGATGTGCTAGGGTTAGGGTAAAACCTCAACTCGGTTTGACCGATTACACAAACTCGGTGGGATCGATTTTGGTAATAAGCAAAATAGAGAGTTGGTCAAGCAAACTCGGTGGGACCGAATGCATATCTCGGTGAGACCGAAATTATTGCAACGGGTAACAGAGAGTTTGCAAGCCTATCTCGGTGAGACCGAGATCCCGTTGGTGAGACCGAACTGATTAGGGTTTCTGGTAGTGGCTATGTCAAGTGAACTCGGTGGCGCTAGATAGATCAAATCGGTGGGGCCGAGTTTGACTTTAGGTTTGAGACATATGTGGATATGAGAAAGTGGTTGAGGGCTTTGGAGCATATCACTAAGCACTTTGAGCAAGCAAGCCATTAAGCAACACCTCATCCCCTTTTAATAGTATTGGCTTTCCTATGGACTCAATGTGATCTTGGATCACTAAAATGGAACTGAAGAGTCTTGAGCTTCTGAGCTTTTGCCAATCTTCTGTCCTCAATAACTTGAAGGGGTTCCACATTCTCTTGTCCACGCCACTCCACTGTTGAACTCATCTGAAATATACTAGATAAAAATATTAATCCAACAAGAGATATGTTGACATTAATTACCAAAATCACCCAGGGAGCACTAGTGCTTTCAGTCTCCCCCTTTTGGTAATTGATGACAACATACATCAAAGCTTTAGATAAAGATATAAAGAATAGTAAGTAAAGCTTTGGAAGGACATGTAACATGCATAGGCTCCCCCTACATGTATGCAATCATGTCAATATGGAATATAAGAGCATGTGAATGCATAAGCATGATAGAGCAAGCAATGAGTTACATGTATCTTGGCTATATGCATCAAAGCAAATGACGTGAATATAGGAAATGTACCTTCGTGTTCATGTGTCCTTCTTGCAAACAATATGTACATCAGCAAGATATCATCATGCACATGAGTGTGAAGCATATACTTACCTTGTGGTCTTGAGCTAGCTTTGGAAGAGACGAACTTGAGTAAACAAGGTTAGATAACATAGATACATCTACTAAACAGAGCAAGAACAGCAAGCCACAAGAGTACCAAGATTGGGATGACATGTAGAGAATGAGTACTAGGTACTCTGTTAGATATAGACATGTCCCCAACAGGTAAATATATGCAATAAATTCGAAGATTTCCTTCCCTTAGGAGTCTTTCTCCCCCTGAATCTTATATTGGATAATGGAAGAATATAGGGAAAAGAAAATCAGAGAAAAACAAATCAGACCACAATAATCATAACACAAACTAACATGTCTTTCCCCTCTTAAAGACATGTGACTTCTCTCCTGCTGAATACCAAGCATCTGGGACTCTCTCTCTTTGATGTGATTAAGCACTCTCCCCCTTTTATGTGATTAAGCTTTGATGTGATCTCTCTCCCCCCTTTGACATCAATTTCCAAGAAGGGATCTTCTGGAGTGTGAGTCGAATAGGTTTGGTCCTTGAGTCACATGACAAAGCAGCAAGTTGAATGTGATGCAGGTAGAGGACAAGAATCATCGAGTGGAGCTGGAACAAATATGCAGGATGCAAATGGCAAAGTGTCTTCCCCGCATTGAAATTGGTAACACCGAGTTGGTTTCTTCGGTGGCATCGAGGTGATTCAGTTTGATCGAAAGAGACAAACCGGTGTATCCGAGTTTAACACAGAGAGAGACCAATTATCATCTCAGCTCACTAGGCAAATAGGATCTCACAAAGATTTTCAAGGAATTAACTAAAAGATTTGCAATGAATTGGATGCAAGGAATGCAGAACATAACAAAGAAAATAAAGAAATCTAGATGAAGTTTTTTATTAAAGAAGGGGGGAAAATATGCAAGAGACAAATGCAAGAACACAGAGCAACACTAGAGAACTTCATCTAGAATTGGTCGGCGACAAAGTCACCGATGTTAGAGTATATTGACTGAGGAGTCAAGTGAGAACACTTGATCGTAGGTCATACTCATCGTTTAAGCTCAAAATGGGGTTACCATTTTTCATTTAAGCATTTTGATGTATTCACATCTTGTTGAGCTGCTTTGACCCATGTCTTGGAGTAAAGCTTCTCTAAGATGGAATATCATACCTTGGGTGGTGGTGTTGATCTTGATCATGTAGTTGAACTTGTGTGGGATGCTCAAGGTTGATGTAGCTCATCAATGAGTTGGGATCACCAGTTGTAGTTTGAGTTCATCTACCTACATGGGTTAGTCTTGCAAGGAAAAGCACTTGTATATCCAAAATGACAATCATGAAATTTGATATCAAATTAAATTCGATACCAAATGAAATTTGATATAAAGATTTTGTCAAAGGATATGTCTAAAGGGATTCATGCTTCCTTGTCTACAACCACCATATTGTAGAGACTTGGTGATGTAGAGATTGCTCAAGATGTGAATGATTTGCAATATCATAGATTTAGATTCATCCAAGTACCTACAAGGGTTAGATAGCATGCAAGGGTGCAAGTATGTATCCAAGAGATATGATCATCATCATAAGAGAAATATCAAGGATTAGTCAAAGGCTCATTCCTTGCATGTATCCAAATGGAGTTTCTACTCCAAGTTTGAAGCATCAATGATGTTCAATTCACCTCTCAAATGGCAAGATACTTTCTCATCAAGCGGTTTGGTGAATATATCCTCCAATTGCTTATCGGTACGAACATGCTTAAGATCAATGTCCCCTTTTGCAACATGATCTCGAATGAAATGATGATGAAGTTCAATATGCTTAGTTCGAGAATGTTGCACGGGATTATGAGAAATCTTAATAGCACTTTCATTGTAACAAAGCAATGGAACATGTTTCACATGGATCCCATAATCTTTAAGAGTTTGGGTCATCCAAAGTAATTGAGCACAACATGAACCGACGGCAATGTATTCCGCTTCGGCGTGGATAGGGATACCGAGTTTTGTTTCTTGGAGGACCAAGACACAAGAGATCTACCAAGAAATTGACAAGTACCCGAAGTGGACTTTCTATCAACCTTGTCACTGGCATAGTCCGTGTCGGAATAGCCAACAAGATCAAAAGAGGACCTCTTAGGATACCAAATGCCAAAATTTGGTGTATGAATTAAGTATCTCACTATCCTTTTCACAGCCTTAAGATGACATTCTCCGGGGGCCACTTGATATCGTGCACACATGCACACACTTAACATAATATCGGGACGGGAGGCACATAAATATAACAATGAACCAATCATAGAGCGGTAAACCTTTTGGTCAACCGGTTCGCCATCCTTAGTCAAGTCAAGATGTCCACTAATAGGCATGGGTGTATTCATACCTTTGCATTCTTGCATGTTGAACTTCTTGAATAAGTCCTTGGTATACTTTGTTTGAGAAACAAAGGTACCCTCCTTAGTTTGCTTGATTTGCAAACCAAGAAAGAATTTAAGTTCACTCATCATAGACATCTCAAACTTCTCCGACATTAGCCTTCCAAACTTGTCACTAAAATGAGGGTTAGTTGATCCAAATATGATATCATCAACATAAATTTGGCACACAAATAATTCACCGTTAACCCTTTTAGTAAAAAGAGTGGAATCAATTTCTCCAATCTCAAAGCCTTTTTCAATAAGGAACTTGGTCAAGCATTTATACCACGCTCTAGGAGCTTGTTCAAGACCATAAAGAGCTTTGTGAAGTTTGTAAACATGGTCAGGTTTCTTAGGATTAACAAAGCCGGGAGGTTGTTTAACATAAACTTCCTCCTCAATTTCACCATTTAGAAAAGAACTTTTCATGTCAATTTGGTACAAGGTAATATCATGGTGATTAGCATAGGCAAGTAAGATGCGGATGGACTCAAGTCTAGCAACGGGGGCATATGTCTCACCATAGTCCATACCTTCGACTTGTGTGTAGCCTTGGGCGATGAGACGTGCTTTGTTGCGAACGACTTGTCCATCTTCGTCTTGCTTGTTGCGAAACACCTATTTGGTACCGATGATGTTGTGGTTGTTGTCGGGCTTCTCGACCAATGTCCACACTTGGTTCCTCTCAAAGTTGTGTAGCTGTTCGTGCATGGCATTTATCCAATCCAGATCTTCCAATGCTTCTTCAACCTTCATAGGTTCAATGCTAGAGATGAATGAATAATGTTCACAAAAATTTGCCAAACGAGTTTTAGAACGAGTGATTCTCCCGGTTTGGATATCATTGAATATTTCCTCGACGGTATCGTCTCTTATGACTCTTGCTCTAACTCGTGAGCGCTTTTGTTTGGGTCGGGTTGGAACATCTTCTTCATCATCTTGTGCTTCCTCTTGGCCTTCTTCGTTGTTGACGTTGTCGTTTTCTTGTCGAGGTGGAGAAGGAGGTTAATGAGGTTCTGATAACCCACAAGTATAGGGGATCGCAACAGTTTTCGAGGGTAGAGTATTCAACCAAAATTTATTGATTCGACACAAGGGGATACAAAGAATATTCTCAAGTATTAGCAGCTGAGTTATCAATTCAACCACACATGGAACTTAATATCTACAGCAAAGTGTTTAGTAGCAAAGTAATATGATAGTGGTGATAACGGTAACAAAAGGTAACAGTAGTAAAAGCAATGTTTTTGGTATTTTGTAGTGATGATAGCAATAGCAACGGGAAAGTAAATAAGCGAAGAACAATATAGGGAAAGCTCGTAGGAAATGGATCAGTGATGGAGAATTATGCCGGATGCGGTTCATCATGTAACAGTCATAACCTAGGGTGACACAGAACTAGCTCCAGTTCATTGATATAATGTAGGCACGTATTCCGAACATAGTCATACGTGCTTATGGAAAAGAACTTGCATGACATATTTTGTCCTACCCTCCCATGGCAGCGGGGTCCTTACGGAAACTAAGGGATATTAAGGCCTCCTTTTAATAGAGAACCGGAACAAAGCATTAACACATAGTGAATACATGAACTCCTCAAACTACGGTCATCACCAGTAACTATCCCGATTATTGTCACTTCGGGGTTAACGGATCATAACACATAATAGGTGACTATAGACTTGCAATATAGGATCAAGAACACTCATATATTGATGAAAACATAATAGGTTCAGATCTGAAATCATGGCACTCGGGCCCTAGTGACAAGCATTAAGCATAGCAAAGTCATAGCAACATCAATCTCGGAACACAGTGGACACTAGGGATCAAACCCTAACAAAACTAACTCGATTACATGATAGATCCCATCCAACCCATCACCGTCCAGCAAGCCTATGATGGAATTACTCACGCACGGCCGTGAGCATCATGAAATTGGTGATGGAGGATGGTTGGTGATGACAATGGCGACGGATTCCCCTCTCCGGAGCCCCGAACGGACTCCAGATCAGCCCTCCCGAGAGGTTTTAGGGCTTGGCGGTGGCTCCGTATCGTAAAACGCGATGAATTATTCTCTCTGATTTTTTTCTCCCCGAAACTCAATAAATGGAGGTGGAGTTGCAGTCGGAGAGGCAATAGGGGGCCCAGGGCGCGCTCCCCACCCTCGTGGAGAGACGGTGGGCCCCTGGCCTTCATCTTTGGCAGGTATTTTTCTTATTTTCTGAAAAGTGGCTCCGTGAAGTTTCAGGTCATTCCGAGAACGTTTGCTCCTGCACATAAATAACACCATGGTAGTTCTGCTGAAAATAGCATCAGTCCGGGTTAGTTCCATTCAAATCATGCAAGTTAGAGTCCAAAACAAGGGCAAAAGTGTTTGGAAAAGTAGATACGTTGGAGATGTATCAACTCTCCCAAGCTTAAACCTTTGCTTGTCCTCAAGCAATTCAGTTGACAAACTGAAAGTGATAAAGAAAAACTTTTACAAACTCTGTTTACTCTTGTTGTTGTAAATATGTAAAGCCAGCATTCAAGTTTTCAGCAAAGATTATAACTAAACACATTCACAATAACGCATAGGTCTCAAGTTTACTCATATCAATAGCATAATCAACTAGCGAGCCATAATAATAAATCTCAGATGACAACACTTTCTCAAAACAATCATAATATGATATAACAAGATGGTATCTCGCTAGCCCTTTCTGAGACCGCAAAACATAAATGCAGAGCACCTTTAAAGACCAAGGACTGACTAGACATTGTAATTCATGGTAAAAGAGGTCCAGTCAAGTCATACTCAATGTAAACTAACAATAATGAATGCAAATGACAGCAGTGCTCTCCAACTGGTGCTTTTTAATAAGAGGATGATGACTCAGCATAAAAGTAAATAGATAGGCCCTTCGCAGAGGGAAGCAGGGATTTGTAGAGGTGCCAGAGCTTGGTTTTAAAACAGAGGTGAATGGTATTTTGAGCGGTATACTTTCATTGTCAACATAACAACCAAGAGATGGCGATATCTTCCATGCTACACACATTATAGGCGGTTCCCAAACAGAATGGTAAAGTTTATACTCCCCCTTCCACCACAAGCATCAATCATGGCTTGCTCGAAACAACGAGTGCCTCCAACTAACAAGAGTCCCAGGGGGAGTTTTGTTTGCAATTATTTTGATTTAGTTTGCATAAAGCATGGGACTGGGCATCCCGGTGACCAGCCATTTATCTCGTGAGTGAGGAGCGGAGTCCACTCCTCTTGAGAATAATCCGCCTAACATGGAAGATATAGACAACCCTAGTTGATACATGAGCTATTCGAGCATACAAAACAGGATATTTATTTGAAGGTTTAGAGTTTGGCACATACAAATTTACTTGGAACGGCCGGTAGATACCGTATATAGGTAGGTATAGTGGACTCATGTGGAATAACTTTGGGGTTTAAGGGATTGGATGCAGAAGCAGTATTCCCGCTTAGTACAGGTGAAGGCTAGCAAAAGACTGGGAAGTGACCAGCTAGAGAGCGACAACAGTCATGAACATGCATTAAAATTAATCAACACTGAATGCAAGCATGAGTAGGATATAATCCGCCATGAACATAAATATCGTGAAGGCTATGTTGATTTTGTTTCAACTACATGCGTAAACATGTGCCAAGTTAAGTCACTTAAATCATTCAGATGAGGATACCACCCTATCATACCACATCATAACCATTTTAATAGCATGTTGGCACGCAAGGTAAACCATTATAACTCATATCTAATCAAGCATGGCACAAGAAACTATGATCTCTAGTTGTCATTGCAAACATGTTTATTCATAATAGGCTGAATCAGGAACGATGAACTAATCATATTTACAAAAACAAAAGAGGTCGAGTTCATACAACCTTTTCTCATCTCAGCCAGTCCATCATATATCATCATAATTGCCCTTCACTTGCACGACCGAACGATGTGAATAATAATAATAGTGCACGTGCATTGGACTAAGCTGGAATCTGCAGGTATTCAATAAACAGGAGAAGACAAGGCAATATGGGCTCTTTTGTCAGATCAACAATAATGCATATAAGAGCCACTTCAACAATTTAATCATGGTCTTCTCCTATCGATCCCCAAATAAAAGAAAAGAAATAAAACTATTTACACCGGAAAGCTCCCAACAAGCAAAAGAAGAACATGAAATCTTTTTGGGTTTTCTTTTTAATTACTACTACAAGCATGGAAAGTAAACTAATTAAAAGCTACAACTAATTTTTTTGGTTTTTCTTAAGGTTTATTAAACACACAAGAAGAAAGCATAAAAAGGAAAATAAACTAGCATGGATGATACAATGAAAAAGTATGAGCACCGACATCTAGCAATGAGTGTGTGAGCATAAATGTAATGTCGGTGAGAAATACGTACTCCCCCAAACTTAGGCTTTTGGCCTAAGTTGGTCTATGGCCACGGCTGGCCTGGCTGATATCCATAATAATAGTTGGGGTCGTACTGTGATGCAGACGAGGAAGACTCCGATTGCCACTGGCTGACAATCATCTCCGGATCCCACTGGTAATTAGACTGTCGTGAAGGATCAAAATGTGGTTCCGGCTCTGGCTCCTCGGCTGGTGTAGGGTTCCGGTAGGCGTGGATAGCCATTAACGGAACAAGGTACGTGCCTACAGTCAAATCAAACAAAGAAGGAGCAGGCAAGGTAATAGTCCCAGGATGATGTTTATTAAAGAACAATTGATATTTAAGCTCTCCTTCCCTATTCTTAACAATAAAATCATGTGCTACCATACTTTTATAATCTAAATAAACACGAGGCAACACCTTTTCTTCCTTCTCATAATGCCTAATAGGTATGTTAAAATGTGCAGCTAGGCGTGTAGCATAGATGCCTCCAAAGATGGGGCCCTTGGTACGATTCAGACTTAACCGTTTGGCAATAATGCCGCCCATACTAAAAGAGTTATCACCGTATAAACCGTGGTGCAAAATAATAATATCAGGGATACTCAGGTTTCCACAGTTTCTGCGACCAATTAAGCAACGACTAGCAAATAATGCAAAATAACGTAAAACAGGAAAGTGTATGCTAGTGATTCGTGCATCGGAAACCTTCCTTGTTTCCCCTACAATGATAGTGTCAACAAATCCCTCCACATCATCACGATGTGGTTCTTCTGTATTGCCCTCAAAAGGGACTAAACAAACCCAATAGAAATCATAAAGTGACATCTCCTTATGCTCATCATATAAATAAAACTCCATCGTAGGTGGTGAGCTCCTAGAATGGAAATGAAAGTTTTGCACAACGATATTTGTGAGCAAGAGATACTGATCGCATTGGTCGTGGAGGAAAGCGGTAAGGCCTGCAGTCTGAGCCAATTCATGAAAATCTTCATAAATCCCGGCTGCTCTTAAGAAATCCTTGTGTGACGCCCCGAGACCGATGCGCCAGGTGTCTTCCAGTTATTTGCCGTCGTTGCCATGTCTTTTGCATGCATGTTGCATTTCATCATGTCATCATGTGCATTGCATCATCATGTTTTTAAAACTTGCATCCGTCCGGGTCCCCCCTTCTTTCCGTGGTCCGTTCTGAGCCCAGACACACTTGCACGCGCCCGCGGCACGTCCGAAATATTATTTTATAAGTGGCCGGAAAATGTTCTCAGAATGGGATGAAAGTTGGCGTGTGGTGTTGTTTTGTTGTTAGTAGACCGCCCACCAAGTTTCATCATGTTCGGAGTCCGTTTGACGCCCCAGTGGATAACTATTGCGGCAATATAGTCGGTCAAATCGTCAGACGTTTTCGGTCTCCGGAAACAGTCGCCGGGCCTCTCTCTCTTCTCTTCTCTCAGCCTGAGGACTTCTGCACAGCCCACTACCTACTATCAGGCCCAACCTTGGCTCCGCGGACCGCCTCGCGTGCGCATCCGAAAAGTTGTCCCGGACCCGACCCGGACTGTCGCCACCGTTGTGTCCGGATCATCCCCAAACATCTACAAAACATCACCGTTTTCTTATTTGGACTCCCTAGCCTATTTTTCTCGACCGCCCGATTTTGATCAGAGGTCCAACCTCAATTGTTTTTACCTATATATAGTCCACCGCCTACTAAATCAGATCAAACCCTAGTCTAAACCTACCCCTAGACCCTCCCCTAACCTCTCAGCCGCCAGCCACCTACCCCTCACTCCTCAATTTCCGAAGCCACCCTCTCCCTCGCAGCCACTTGGCGCCTCCTCCACCACTAGCGACCGTGGCCCATGAAGCCCATCCGGGGACCGTCCAGGCCCGGGTCTCTCCACCATCGCCCGTACGCCGCATTGAGCTCCTCCCGCTCGATCTGGTGCGTCCCCGCGCCGGCCGAACCTCCACCTCCTCCTCCTTACCTCGTCACCGGCGAGCGCCGTTGTCGGACAAACCGACCAGGCCAGTACCCGGCCGCACTGCTCTTTTCCCTAGCCGTCTCCCTCTCCTCCTCCCTCTAACCTCTCTCTCTCCTGCCATGTTCAGGGCCCCCCATGGCCGCCGGATCTGGGTGCCGCCGCCGTCGTCCTGCCCGTTTTTGGCCTCCCCTGCCTCTGCCTCGCCCGGATCAGGTGGATCCGGCGAGTTTTTCGCCGCCGCCGTCCGCATCAAGTTCCGGTTCGTTCCCTGCTTCAGGAACGAGAGGACGAGGCGCCCGTTCGTCCCGCGCCCCTGCTCGCTGCGTTGACCCGATCCGGCCTCCTCGTGCCCGCGCCTGGGCCTCGTCTTGCATCCTACTGCTGGCAAGGCCCAGCCTCCCCTTGACCCATCCGCGCAAGCCCAGCAGCGCCCCAAGCCCTCTAGTGAGAAGCCCAGATCCAGCGCCCCACCTTGCGCAAATGGGCTGGCCAGTTCCATCCCATGGACATTTTTTTTCAGTCCTGGTCGATTTGTTTTATATCTCAGGTTTTGCAGTTTTATAGAAAAGTCCGTAGGCAACATGCATATAATAACTCCCAATTGGTGCATCGAATTAAAATGAATTATATATGAAAAATGCTTAGAATTATGTGTAGGTTAATTATATGCCACTTTCAACCATGTTTAAAATGTCTAAAATGATGTTTGTTTAAATTTGCTCTATGGACATGCTAGAATGCTTTAATTCATAACAAATTAACCGTAGCTCCAAACTAAATAAACTTTATATGTAAATGGGGTAGAAAATGCCTAGTTTAACATGGTGGTTTTACTTTGCATGTTTAACAACTGTAAAATATGGTTTAGGGCAGAACAGCACCTAATCCAAGATATGCTCATGAGGAGTTTCCGGACTTGTTGCTTTGTTGTTCCGGCCTCATTTAAACTTGCCTAGATAGGTAGTTTTCATTTGCTTCACCCTCTTGCCATGTTTAACAACATTTAATATTGTTGGGTACATAAACGAGATCGAACTAAATAACTTGATGTGGTGTTTCGTCAATATGCAACCCGTTGCATATTGAGCCCCACTTAATTTGTAGGGTTGTTTGTGCACTTTGCCATGCCATGCCTCATTAAATCGGACATGCATCATACTTGTTTGCGCATCGTGCCATGCTTATGTGAAGTTTGTTTACTATGTTGTTTGCTTCTTTCCGATGTTGCTTCTTCGGGTTGGTTCCGGTAACGTTACGTTTGTGAGGATCCGTTCGACTATGTCCGTTAGTCTTCTTCATGGACTCGTTCTTCTTCCTTGTGGGATCTCAGGCAAGATGACCATACCCTCGAAATCACTTCTATCTTTGCTTGCTAGTTGCTCGCTCTATTGCTATGCCTATGCTGCGATACCTACCACTTGCTTATCATGCCTCCCATATTGTTAAGCCAAGCCTCTAACCCACCTTGTCCTAGCAAACCGTTGTTTGGCTATGTTACCGCTTGCTCAGCCCCTCTTATAGCGTTGCTAGTTGCAGGTGAAGATTGGAGTTTGTTCCTTGTTGGAACATGGACTTTTGTTGGGATATCACAATATCTCTTATTTAATTAATGCATCTATATACTTGGTAAAGGGTGGAAGGCTCGGCCTTATGCCTGGTGTTTTGTTCCACTCTTGCCACCCTAGTTTCTGTCATATCGGTGTTATGTTCCCGGATTTTGTGTTCCTTACACGGTTGGGTTATAATGGGAACCCCTTGACAGTTCACCTTGAATGAAACTCCTCCAGCAATGCCCAACATTGGTTTTACCATTCGCCACCTAGCCTCTTTTTCCCTTGGGAGTCGTGCTCCCGAGGGTCACCATTATTTTAACCCCCCCGGGCCAGTGCTCCTCTGAGTGTTGGTCCAAACTAGAGCCCTGTGCAGCGCCCCCTCGGGGAAACTCGAGGTTTGGTTTTAGTTGTATGGAGCGCTCATCTGAGTGTGCCCTGAGAGCGAGATATGTGCAGCTCCTATCGGGATTTGTCGGCACATTCGGGCGGTGTTGCTGGACTTGTTTTACCATTGTCGAGGATGTCTTGTGACCGGGATGCCGAGTCTGATCGGTTTGTCTTGGGAGAAGGAATATCCTTCGTTGACCGTGAGAGCTTGTGATGGGCTAAGTTGGAACACCCCTGCAGGGATTTGAACTTTTGAAAGCCGTGCCCGCGGTTATGGGCAGATGGGAATTTGTTAATGTCTGGTTGTAGAAACCTGAAGTTTATCTTAAATTAAAATGCACCAACCGCGTGTGTTACCGCGATGGTCTCTTTCCGGCGGTGTCCGGGAAGTGAACACGGTGTTGGAGTTATGCTTGACGTAGGTTGTTCTAGGATCACTTCTTGATCATAGTTTCTCGAGCGTGCCTTTGCTTTCTCTTCTCGCTCTCATTTGCGTATGTTAGCCACCAAATATGCTAGTCGCTTGCTGCAGCTCCACCTCATACCTTTTACCCTACCTATAAGCTTAAATAGTCTTGATCGCGAGGGTGTGAGATTGCTGAGTCCCCGTGACTCACAGATACTTCCAAAACCAGCTTGCAGGTGCCGTTGAACCATGCAGATGACGCAACTGAGCTCAAGGAGGAGCTCGATGAAGATTGTGTTCGTTATGTTGTTCCGTTTCCAGTTGATCAGTAGTGGAGCCCAGTTGGGTCAATCGGGGATCTGTGTAGCATTTGTGGTAGTCTTCTTTTATTTTGGTTCCGTAGTCGGACCTTGTTTGTATCTGGATGATGTAATACTTTATTCATGTATTGTGTGAAGTGGCGATTGTAAGCCAACTATGTATCTCTTTCCCTTATGTATTACATGGGTTGTCTGAAGATTACCTCACTTGCGACATTGCTTTCAATGCAGTTATGCCTCTAAGTCGTGCTTCGACACGTGGGAGATATAGCCGCATCGAGGGCGTTACACCTTGGAAGGCCATTCACACGCCCGAACCTCCACGGTGCGAGGCAGATTATACTCAGGTTTCGGTGCCTTTTCCTTCGAGCTTTGGCTCGATGAGCCCCTCAAGAGTCTCCTCATCATTTTCTGAATTTTTTTGAAAAATTTTAGTAACTTCAAAATAAAAGTAAACCAAACACAATAATATTGATAGCAACTACTCCTACAAGTGCCTAGGGCCTAAATCATGCATCAAAACTACTTTTGACCATACAAATTTGACATGCAAGCTCAAGAATAGGGTCACCTAAGCAACAAAAATTGCAATGAATAAAGCACTAGAACAAAAACTAATTGGACCAATGGAGGAGTCACATACCAAGGAACAATCTCCCCAAGCAGTTTTGTGAGAGGTGCTTTGAGCAAGGAGATCGAAAATTGCAGCAAGATGAGCTAGAACTCGTGCTTGAGCTGGATATTCGTGTTTGTGGGAGGAAGACAAAGTATGTGGGTGCAGGAATAAGTGGAGGAGGGCCACCGTGGGCCCACGAGGCAGGGGGCGTGCCCTAGAGGGGTAGGCGCGCCCTCCACCCTCGTGGACAGGTGGTTGACCCCCTGGTGTGTTCTCAGTTCCATAAATCCTCAAATATTCTAGAAGAAATCATATTTAATTTTCAGGGCATTTGGAGAACTTTTATTTTCGAGGTATTTTTATATTGCACGGATAATCAGATAACAGATAGAAAATATTTATTTCTATTTTATTTAATATAAATAACTGAAAGTAAAAGTGGGGTACGGAAGGTTGTGCCTTCTAGTTTCATCCATCTCATGATCATCAAAAGGAATCCACTAACAAGGTTGATCAAGTCTTGTTAACGAACTCATTCCGAATAACATGGAACCGGAGAAATTTCGAATAACACGATGTTACCTCAACGGGAATATGCACATCCCCAATAACAAGAGTATCATATTTCTTCTTGACAGTAGGAAGAGGAAATTCAAAACCTCCAAATATAATCGATGGCAATCTTCCGATAGAGTTGATACTATGAACTTGAGGTTGTTTCCTCGGAAAGTGTACCGTATGCTCATTACCATTAACATGAAAAGTGACATTGCCTTTAGTGCAATCAATAACAGCCCCTGCAGTATTCAAAAAGGGTCTTCCAAGAATAATAGACATACTATCGTCCTTGGGAATATCAAGAATAACAAAGTCTGTTAAAATAGTAACGTTTGCAACTACAAGAGGCACATCCTCACAAATACCGACAGGTATAGCAGTTGATTTATCAGCCATTTGCAAAGATATTTCAGTAGGTGTCAACTTATTAAAATCAAGTCTACGATACAAAGAGAGAGGCATAACACTAACACCAGCTCCAAGATCACATAAAGCAGTTTTAACATAATTTCTTTTAATGGAGCAAGGTATAGTGGGTACTCCTGGATCTCCAAGTTTCTTTGGTATTCCACCCTTAAAAGTATAATTAGCAAGCATGGTGGAAATTTCAGCTTCCGGTATTTTTCTTTTATTTGTAATAATATCTTTCATATACTTAGCATAAGGATTGGTTTTGAGCATATCAGTTAATCGCATACGCAAAAAGATAGGTCTAATCATTTCAGCAAAGCGCTCAAAATCCTCATCATCCTTTTTCTTGGATGGTTTGGGAGGAAAAGGCATGGGTTTCTGAACCCAAGGCTCTCTTTCTTTACCATGTTTCCTAGCAACAAAGTCTTTCTTATCATAACGTTGATTCTTTGATTGTGGGTTATCAAGATCAACAGCAAGTTCAATTTCCATGTCATTATCATTACTAGGTTGAGCATCATCATGAACATTATCATTAATATTATCACTAGTTTCAGTTTCATTACCAGGTTGTGTTTCAGCATCAGAAAGAGAAATATCATTTGGATTCTCAGGTGTTTCAACAATAGGATCACTAGAAGTATGCAAAGTCCTATCATTTTTCTTTTTCTTCTTTTTAGAAGAACTAGGTGCATCTTAATTATTTCTCTAAGAATCTTGCTCAATTCTCTTAGGGTGGCCTTCAGGATACAAAGGTTCCTGAGTCATTCTACCACCTCTAGTCATAACTCTAATAGCATTATCATTATTCTTATTATTCAATTCATTGAGAAAATCATTTTGAGCTTTAAGTACTTGTTCTACTTGAGTGGTAACCATAGAAGCATGTTTACTAATAAGTTTAAGTTCACCTTTAACATTAGCCATATAATCACCCAAGTGTCCAAGCATATTTGAATTGTATTTTAATTGTCTTACCAAAATAAGCATTAAAATCTTCTTGCTTAGCCATAAATTTATCAAACTCATCTAAGCATGGGCTAGCAAACTTAGTAAATGGGATTACAACTTTATCATATCTATAGAGAGAATTTACCTTTACTACCTGTGTCAGGTTATCAAGACCATGAGTTTCTTCAATAGGTAAAGGATTTGGATTATATGTTCCTTCAACAGGCGGTAAATTAAGACCATGTATTTCTTCAATAGGAGGTAAATTCTTAACATCTTCAGCTTTAATACCTTTTTCTTTCATAGATTTCTTTGCCTCTTGCATATCTTCAGGACTGAGAAATAGAATACCCCTCTTCTTCGGAGTTGGTTTAGGAATAGGTTCAGGAATTGGCTTCGGAGGTGTCCAATTATTTTCATTTTTCAACATATTATTCAATAGAATTTCAGCTTCATCTGGTGTTCTTTCCCCGAAAACAGAACCAGCACAACTATCTAGGTAATCTCTGGAGGCATCGTTAGTCCATTATAAAAGATATCAAGTAGTTCATTTTTCTTAAGAGGATGATCAGGCAAAGCATTAAGTAATTGGAGAAGCCTCCCCCAAGCTTGTGGGAGACTCTCTTCTTCAATTTGCACAAAAGTATATATATCCCTTAAAGCAACTCGTTTCTTATGAGAAGGGAAATATTTAGCAGAAAAGTAATAAATCATATCCTGGGGACTACGCACACAACCAGGATCAAGATAATTAAACCATATCTTAGCATCACCCTTTAATGAGAACGGAAATATTTGAAGGATATAAAAGTAACGAGTTCTCTCATCTTTAGTAAACAGGGTAGCTATACCATTCAATTTAGTAAGATGTGCCACAACAGTTTCAGATTCATAACCATGAAAAGGATCAGATTCAACCAAAGTAATTATATCAGGATCAACAGAGAATTCATAATCCTTATCAGTAACAAAGATAGGTTAAGTAGCAAAAGCAGGGTCAGGTTTCATTCTAGCATTTAGAGATTGCTTACTCCATTTAGCTAATAATCTTTTAAGTTCAGTTCTATTTCTGCAAGCTAAAATGGCTAAAGAACCATCTTGATCAAAAACATAACCCTTAGGAATAGCAAGTGGTTCTTCATCATCACTTTCACCAGTATCATCAGATTCAATATTTTCAATCTCTCTAGCCCTAGCAAGTTGTTCATCGAGAAAATCACTAAGTGGCATAGTAGTATCAGGCATAGAGGTAGTTTCATCATAAGCATCATGCATAGCAGAAGTGGCATCATCAATAACATGCGACATATCAGAACAAATAGCAGAAGAAGGTGTAGGTGTCGCAAACTTACTCATAACAGAATGTGAATCAAGTGCAAAGCTAGATGGCAGTTCCTTACCTCCTCTCGTAGTTGAGGGTTAGATCTTGGTTTTTGGATCTCTCAAGTTCTTCATGATGATAAGCAGATATATATCCCAAGTGAATCAAAGAATAGAGCTATGCTCCCCGGCAACGGCGCCAGAAAATAGTCTTGATAACCCACAAGTATAGGGGATCCCAACAGTTTTCGTGGGTAGAGTATTCAACCCAAATTTATTGATTCGACCCAAGGGGAGCCAAAGAATATTCTCAAGTATCAGCAGCTGAGTTGTCAATTCAACCACACCTGGAAACTTAATATCTGCAGCAAAGTGTTTAGTAGAAAAGTAATATGATAGTGGTGATACCGGTAACAAAAGGTAACAGTAGTAAAAGCAATGTTTTTGGTATTTTGTAGTGATGATGGCAATAGCAACGGGAAAGTAAATAAGCGCAGAACAATATATGGAAAGCTCGTAGGCCATGGATCGGTGATGGAGAATTATGCCGGATGTGGTTCATCATGTAACAGTCATAACCTAGGGTGACACAGAACTAGCTCCAGTTCATTGATATAATGTAGGCATGTATTCCGAACATAGTCATACGTGCTTATGGAAAAGAACTTGCATGAAATCTTTTGTCCTACCCTCTCGTGGCAGCGGGGTCCTTACGGAAACTAAGGGATATTAAGGCCTCCTTTTAATAGAGAACCAGAACAAAGCATTAACACATAGTGAATACATGAACTCCTCAAACTACGGTCATCACCGGTAAGTATCCCGATTATTGTCACTTCGGGGTTAACGGATCATAACACATAATAGGTGACTATAGACTTGCAAGATAGGATCAAGAACACTCATATATTGATGAAATCATAATAGGTTCAGATCTGAAATCATGGCACTCGGGCCCTAGTGACAAGCATTAAGCATAGCAAAGTCATAGCAACATCAATCTCAGAACATAGTGGACACTAGGGATCAAACCCTAACAAAACTAACTCGATTACATGATAGATCCCATCCAACCCCTCACCGTCCAGCAAGCCTACGATGGAATTACTCACACACGGCGGTGAGCATCATGAAATTGGTGATGGAGGATGGTTGGTGATGACGATGGCGACGGATTCCCCTCTTCGGAGCCCCGAACGGACTCCAGATCAGCCCTCCCGAGAGGTTTTAGGGCTTGGCGGCGGCTCCGTATCGTAAAACACGATGAATTCTTCTCTCTGATTTTTTCCCCGAAACTCAATATATGGAGATGGAGTTGGAGTCGGAGAGGCAACAGGGGGCCCACGAGGTAGGGGGGCGCGCCCCCCACCCTCGTGGAGAGACGGTGGGCCCCCTGGCCTTCATCTTTGGCAGGTATTTTTCTTATTTTCTGAAAAGTGGCTCCGTGAAGTTTCAAGTCATTCCGAGAATGTTTGCTCCTGCACATAAATAACACCATGGTAATTCTGCTGAAAACAATGTCAGTCCGGGTTGGTTCCATTCAAATCATGCAAGTTAGAGTCCAAAACAAGGGCAAAAGTGTTTGGAAAAGTAGATACGTTGGAGACGTATCAGGTTCATCTTGGTGTACTTCCTTGTTCTCTTCATCTTGGTGTGTCCCACTTGTGGACGCTTCCATGTCAACTCTTGGTTCACCTTGTCGTGAGGTAGAAGCTTCCACTTGGACGGACGAGGTACTCTCCTTCACCTCCGTTGGACGAATCTTGCCAATCGACAAGTCTTGGATTGCTTCCGAAGGGTCTTTGTCTCATACATCAATTGGCAATTGCTCTACTTGCGAGCCGTTAGATTCATCAAACTTCACATCTGCTGTCTCTTCAACCTTTCGGGTGAAATTGTTGTAGACATGGTAAGTGTGAGAGTTTGAGCCATAACCAAGTAGGAAACCCTCATGAGATTTAGGAGCAAATTTAGAATGATGATGATTATCAAGAATATAGCACTTTGAGCCGAATACTCGAAAGTATCCAACTTGGGGTTTGTTACCGGTGAGAAGCTCGTATGTCGTCTTGCCGAGTAGCTTGTGAAGATACAAGTGATTTGTTGCGTGACAAGCTGTCTCAAACGCTTCCGCCAAAAAGCGTTTTGGCGTCTTGTACTCATCAAGCATCGTTCTTGCCATCTCAATAAGAGTCCGGTTCTTCCTCTCAACAACTCCATTCTGTTGAGGTGTGTACGTAGCCGAGAACTCGTGTGAAATCCCTTCTTCATGAAGAAAAGTATCCACATTTGCATTCTTAAACTCCTTTCTGTTGTCGCTGCGAACCTTCTTGATCTTCACTTCAATTTGATTTTGGGCCTTCCTAGCGAAGTTCTTGAAGATCTTTTGGACCTGCAATTTATCATCAAGAAAGAGCACCCACGTAAATCTTGAAAAATCATCTACCATGACTAGACCAAATGAGTTTCCACCGAGACTTTTATAGGCATTGGGACCAAACGATCCATATGAAGTAGCTCGAGCGGTCTACTCGTGGTCATGATGTTCTTCACGGGGTGGCTTCATCCAACTTGTTTTCCTACTTGACAAGCACTGCACAATCTATCCTTGTCAAATATAACATCTTTCACTCCAAGGATATGATCACCTTTAGTAAGCTTATCAAGATTTCACATGCCCACATGACCTAATCTTCTATGCCACAACCAGCCTTTAGAGGATTTAGCAATTAAGCAAGTTCTAGGTTGAGCCTTTCTAGTGAAGTCAACAATGTAAAGATCGCCTCTACGGATACCGGTAAAGACCATTTTATGATTATCTCTATGAAACACTTGGCAATCTACTTCAGTAAATAGGACATTGAAACCAAAGTCAGCAAGTCTACATACGGAAAGTAGATTATAGCCAGGAGATTCAACGAGCATAACATTTTGTTTGGAGCTATCATGTGAGATGGCCACCTTACCAAGGCCAACCATCTTACCCTTTGAATTGTCACCAAAGGTAACATACTTTCAAGGGTCGTTGTTTTCAGCAAGCTCACGAAACATATCCTTATCTCCGGTCATGTGATCGGTACATCCACTATCAAGAACCCATTCCTTTCCTCCGGCCATGTAGCCATGAAGATTTGCCATAAGACCAAAATGTCTCATAGACTCATCGAGATCAAAGTCACTATCATCATCCTCATCATAGTATCCATGTTCAACATCGTCTTGTGATTGATCAATTCCTAGAGAGAGTGATTCATTAGATAAGTGATCATCACAATGTTCATCTTTATGAATTCTAATGGCTTCGGAGATGATATTGCTAATGATTCCAACATCTCCTTTGGCACGCATGAGGTTACTAAGCTCAAATAAATAATCACCAAACTTAGGAACATTGGAATTCATCTTACTCAAGGCAATAGACTTATGAAGAATTTCATCTAAGTTTTGCAAGGAATAGTTTGGAAATCGTTCCTCAGGAAATCTCCATATGGTGTAAGCACAATCAAGAGCAGGCAAGCTAGCAATCAAGTTTCTAGGTAATCCTCTAGTGATTAAATTGACAGTTCTAAGATTACGGATCATGTCAATAGACTCATCAAGGGTAGGATGCAAGGGGTCAACAAGGCGCACACAAGGAGTAGTAATGTACTTGTTCAAGTGATATTCATTGAAAATCTCAATCATCTCAATTTTCCACTCATGAAAGAAATCTCCATCAAGTATAGGTACTCTACGTATAAGACTCTCCAACGTAGACTCATCCATCTTCCTCCAATGGTGATTAAATCAAAGCAATGGAGACCAAAGCTCTGATACCAATTGTAGGATCGAGAAGAGGTGTCTAGAGGGGGGTGATTAGACCCTCAACAAAGGAAAGTAGTAGTTTTTAATTTCTTTAAGTTCAGGTGGAGTTTTAGCACAAGTTTAAGCATTCACAATACATTTCAAGCAAGCATGGCAAGAGTATATGAGCAGCGAAAAGTAAAGCATGCAAGTTGCAAGAAAGTAAAGGGATGGGATTGGAGTGTGCAAACGCAATTGGAGACACTGAGGTTTTTGGCTTGGTTCCGATAGATGGTGCTATCGTACATCCATGTTGATGGAGACTTCAACCCATGAAGGGTAACGGTTGCACGAGTCCATGGAGGGCTCCACCCATGAAGGGTCCATGAAGAAGCAACCTTGTCTATCCCACCATGGCCATCGCCCATGAAGGACTTGCCTCACTTGGTTAGATCTTCACGAAGTAGGCGATCTGCTTGCCCGTACAAACTCCTTGGTTCAACTCCACAATCTTGTCAGAGGCTCCCAAGTAACACCTAACCAAACTAGGAGACACCACTCTCCAAAAGGTAATATATGGTGTGTTGATGATGAACTCCTTGCTCTTGTGCTTCAAATGATAGTCTCCCCAACACTCAACTCTCTCTCTCTCTCATAGATTTGTATTTGGTGGAAAGATGATTTGAGTGGAAAGCAACTTGCGGAAGGCTAGAGATCAAGAATCTTATGGTTGTAATGGAATATCTTGGTCTCAACACATGAGTAGGTGGTTCTCTCTTAGAAAATGTATGTTGGAAGTGTAGGCACGTTATGATGGCTCTCCCCATGAATGAAGAGTGTGTGGAGGGGTATTTATAGCCTCCACACAAAATCTAACTGTTACACACAATTTACCTAACTCGGTGAAACCGAATCATGAAACTCGATGAGACCGATTTAGTTCAAAATGTGAACGTTAGGATTTTCGGTGGGACCGATATGATCAACTCGGTGGGACCGATGTGCTAGGGTTAGGGTAAAACCTCAACTCGGTTTGACCGATTACACAAACTCGATGGGACCAATTTTGGTAATAAGCAAAACAGAGAGTTGATACATCTCCAACGTATCTATAATTTTTGATTGTTCCATGCTA
This sequence comes from Triticum urartu, assembly GCF_003073215.2. NCBI lineage: Eukaryota > Viridiplantae > Streptophyta > Magnoliopsida > Poales > Poaceae > Triticum > Triticum urartu. The sequence goes on along the minus strand of NC_053025.1, from coordinate 448,961,873 downwards.
TTATATTATCTGTTTTGGATGTTTAATGGGATTTATATGCACTTTTATATTATTTTTGGGACTAACCTATTAATCGAAGGCCCAGTGCACATTGTTTTTTTTTCATATTTCAGTGTTTCGCAGAAAAGGAATATCAAACGGAACGAAACCTTCGCGAGGATCTTTTTTGGAACAAACACAATCCAGGAGACTTGGAGTGGAGGTCAAGGAAGCAACAAGGCGGCCACGAGGTAGGGCGGCGCCCCCCACCCTCGTGGGCCCCTCGTAGCTCCACCGATCTACTTCTTTCACCTATATATACTCTTATACCCTGAAAACATCCAGGGGAGCCACGAAACCACTTTTCCACCGCCGCAACCTTCTGTACCCGTGAGATCCCATATGGGGACCGAGATCCCATCTGGGAACCTTTTTCGGTGATCTGCCAGAGGGGGATTCGATCACGGAGGGCTTCTACATCAACACCATAGCCTCTCCGATGATGTGTGAGTAGTTTACCATAGACCTTCAGGTCCATAGTTATTAGCTAGATGGCTTCTTCTCTCTCTTTGGTTCTCAATACAAAGTTCTCCTCGATGTTCTTGGAGATCTATTTGCTGTAATACTTTTTTGCGGTGTGTTTGCCGAGATCCGATGAATTGTGGGTTTATGATCAAGTTTATCTATGAACAATATTTGATTCTTATCTGAATTCTTATATGCATGATTTGATATCTTTGCAAGTCTCTTCAAATTATCAGTTTGGTTTGGCCTACTAGATTGATCTTTCTTGCAATGGGAGAAGTGCTTAGCTTTGGGTTCAATCTTGCGGTGTCCTTTCCAAGTGACAGTAGGGGTAGCAAGGCACCTATTGTATTGTTGCCATCGAGGATAAAAATATGGGGTTTATATCATATTGCTTGAGTTTATCCCTCTACATCATGTCATCTTGCTTAATGCGTTACTCTGTTCTTATGAACTTAATACTCTAGATGCATGCTGGATAGCGGTCGATGTGTGGAGTAATAGTAGTAGATGCAGAATCGTTTCGGTCTACTTGACACGGACATGATGCCTATGTTCATGATCATGCCTACATATTCTCATAACTATGCGCTTTTCTATCAATTGCTCGGCAGTAATTTTTTCACCCATCGTAATATATGTTATCTTGAGAGAAGCCACTAGTGAAACCTATGGCCCCCGGGTCTACTTTACATCATATAAGTTTCTAATCTACAATTCTAGTTTACTATTTATTTTGCAATCTTTACTTTCCAATCGATACAACAAAAATACCAAAAATATTTATCTTATTATATTTATCAGATCTCAGTTTTGCAAGTGGTCGTGAAGGGATTGACAACCCCTTTATCGCGTTGGTTGCAAGGTTCTTATTTATTTGTGTAGGTGCAAGGGACTTGAGCGTGGCCTCCTACTGGATTGATACCTTGGTTCTCAAGAACTGACGGAAATACTTATGCTACTTTGTTGCATCACCCTTTCCTCTTCAAGGGAAAACCAACGCATGCTCAAGAGGTAGCAAGAGTTGGTCAAGCAAACTCAAAGGGACCGATTGCATATCTCGGTGAGACCGAAATTATTGCAACAGGTAACAGAGAGTTTGCAAGCCCATCTCGGTGAGACCGAGATCTCATCGGTGAGACCGAACTGATTAGGGTTTCTGGCAGTGGCTATGTCAAGTGAACTCGGTGGCGCCGAATAGATCAAATCGGTGAGGCCGAGTTTGACTTTGGTTTGAGACATATGTGGATATGAGAAAGTGGTTGAGGGCTTTGGAGCATATCACTAAGCACTTTGAGCAAGAAATCCATTAAGCAACACCTCATCCCCTTTTAGTAGTATTGGCTTTCCTATGGACTCAATGTGATCTTGGATCACTAAAATGGAAGTGAAGAGTCTTGAGCTTCTGAGCTTTTGCCAATCTTTTGTCCTCGATAACTTGAAGGAGTTCCACATTCTCTTGTCCACGCCACTCCACTATTGAACTCATCTGAAATATACTAGATAAAAGTATTAGTCCAACAAGAGATATGTTGACATTAATTTCCAAAATCACCCAGGGAGCACTTGTGCTTTCATATGCTTTGAGTGTTAGCAATCATGGAAGACTATATGATAGTTGAGTATGTGGAATTTTCTATATCAGATCTCTTACATAGACCCTTCCTAAAAATAAGATGAATTACAATTGTTTGGTCACTGAGAACATAGTTTGTTAGTTTTCAAGAAACTTTATGGTCTATGCTTTAACATGTGAATAGTTTGTTACTTGATCATGAGAAGTTTTATGAGATGAGCTACTATTTATGATATATAATAATGCTAGAAAAAGTTATTCGAATTATCATTATCAAACTTGTGCACTTGCTAGCATTCGCACTTCGTAAATTATTTATTTTATCATTTACCTACTCGAGGATGAGCAGGAATTAAGCTTGGGGATGCTGATACATCTCCAATGTATCTGTAATTTATGAAGTATTCATGCCATGTTTACAACAATTTTATATGGTTTTGGTATGATTTGAATAGAACTAACCCGGACTGACGTTGTTTTCAGCAGAACTACCATGGTGTCGTTTTTTTTTGCAGAAATAAAAGTTCTTGGAATGGGCTGAAAATTTACGATGATTTTTATGGACCAAAAGAGACCCCAAAAGCACAAGAGTTGGGCCATGAAGTGGACGAGGAGGCTACAAGCCCTCTAGGCGCGTCCTACCCCCCAGGAGGGTGCTCCGGGCTTGTGGGCACCTCGGGCACCCCCTTGACGTGAGACCGATGCCAAAAATTTTTATAAATACCCAAACCTCCGAAAAGAACCCTAGATCGGAAGTTCCGCCTCCGCACGCCTCTGTAGCCACAAAAAATATATATAGGCTCTCTCTGGCACCCTGCCGGAGGGGGCCATCATCACCGGAGGCCACGGGGGAGGAAGCCGGAGGGGGGCATCATCACCATGGAGGCCAAGGACCAGAGGAAGAACCTCTCCCCATCTAGGGGGAGGCCATGGTGGAGGACGCACAAGGGGGAGACTCTCTCCCCCTCTCTCTCGGTGGCGCTGGTGTGCCATCGGGGGAATCATCGCCGCGGTGATCGTCTTCATCAACATCACCATCTTCATCACCTTCCTCATCTCTTTTAAGCGGTCCACTCACCCTCACCCCGCTATAATCCCCTACTTGAACATTGTGCTTTATGCCACTTATTATGATCCAATGACGTGTTGCCATCCTATGATGTTTTGAGTAGATTTCTTTTGTCTTTTGGGTTCATTGATGATCTATATTGGTTTGAGTTGTATGTTTTATTTTGGTGTTGTCCTATGGCGCCCTCCGTGTCGCGCACACGTGAGGGATTCCCGCTGTAGGGTTTGCAATATTCTCATGGTTCGCTTATAGTGGGTTGCGAGAGTGACAGAAGCTTAAACCCGAGTAAGGGGTTGTTTGCGTATGGGAGTAAAGAGGACTTGATAATTTAATGCTATGGTTGGGTTTAACCTTAATGATCTTTAGTGCTTGTGGATGCTTGCTAGAGTTCTAATCATAAGTGCATATGATCCAAGTAGAGGAAGTATGTTAGCTTATGCCTCTCCCTCATATAAAATTGCAATAATGATTACCGATCTTGTTAACAATTGCCTAGGACAATTCCGCACACCGATCCATCATTATTCCACACTCGCTATTTGTAATGTATTGTGATATATTCTAACTTTATGTTAACAACACCTATTTTTGTATTTTAGTTCTTCGATATCATGCAAAGCTATCCTCTTCATACCCACAACGTAGTTTTATTTCTTGTTTCTATATGGAAGCAAACATTCAGTATACGTAGAGTCATATCAGTGGTAGATAGGACTTGAGAGAATTTTGATCTTACCTTTAGCTCCTTGTGGGTTTGATACTCCATACTTATCACTTCCACCTTTGGAAATTGCTACAATGATTCCTTGCACTTGGGGATTATCAGGATCCCACTATGCTACAATGGAGAAGGAGGTAGCATCCCTTCGACTTGATCTGGAGGCCAAGAGACTCAAGAGTGCCCAACTAGAGCAGGAGAAGAAGACCCTGGGAGGTAAGCTATTTCCTCCGACTGATGGCTACATATTGTTTTTCCCCTTTGATCTGAATCATTTCGCGCCGACAGATGTTCTAGCGAGAATACCCAACTGGTAATGAGGCTCATGACTTCTATTTCTTAGAAACTATGAAGCAGGCTCTGGAGAACAAAGACATGTATCTGGCGATGGCCCAGAAGGAAGCTAGGACCAAGACCAAACTTGCTAACAAGAAGTTGGCTTCAGTCAGCAAGTTGGAGGATGAGATCAAGGACCTCAAGGCTACCATTGGTGCTTCCACTCAAGAGAAGGTCAAGCTGTAGGAGAAGGTCGGTGCTACTTCTTGAGCTTGCGTTGATTTTCCCTTGAAGAGGAAAGGGTGATGCAGCAAAGTAGAGATAAATATTTCCCTCAGTTTGAGAACCAAGGTATCAATCTAGTAGGAGACAACACACAAGTCACCGAGTACCTTCACAAACAAACAACTTGCACCCAACGCGATAAAGGGGTTGTCAATCTCTTCACGGTTACTTGCAAAAGTGAGATCTGATAGAGATAGATAAATGGTAAAGTAAATATTTTTGGTATTTTTGGATTTATAGATCGGAAAGTAAAAGATTGCAAAAAGAGTAGATCGGAAACTATAATTATTGATCGGAAACTTATATGATGGAAAATAGACCCGGGGCCATAGATTTCACTAGAGGCTTCTCTCAAGATAGCAAATAATACGGTGGGTGAACAAATTACTACCGAGCAATTGATAGAAAAGCGCAAAGTTATGACGATATCTAAGGCAATGATCATGAATATAGGCATCACGTCTGTGTCAAGTAGACCGAAACGATTATGCATCTACTACTATTACTCCACACATCGACCGCTGATACGTCTCCAATGTATCTATAATTTTTGATTGTTCCATGCTATTATATATATTCTATTTTGGATGTTTAATGGGCCTATTTATACATTTTTATATTATTTTTGGGACTAACCTATTAACCGGAGGCCCAACCCAAATTGCTGTTTTTTGCCTATTTCAGTGTTTTGCAGAAAAAGAATATCAAACGGAGTCCAAACGGAATGAAACCTTCGGGAGCGTGATTTCTGGAACAAGCGTGATCCAGAGGACTTGGAGTGGACGTCAAGCAATCAATGAGGAGGCCACGAGGCAGGGGGCACGCCTACCCCCCTGGGCGCGCCCTCCACCCTCGTGGGCCCCTCCTGGCTCCACTGACCTACTTCTTCCTCCTATATATACCTATGTACCTCCAAACCACCGGGGAGCACCACGAAAACCTAATTCCACTGCTGCAACCTTATGTACCCGTGGGATCCCATCTTGGGGCCTTTTCCGGTGCTCCGCCGGAGGGGGCATTGATCACGGAGGGCTTCTACATCAACACCATAGCCTCTCCGATGATGTGTGAGTAGTCTACCTCAGACCTTCGAGTCCATAGTTATTAGCTAGATGGCTTCTTCTCTCTCTTTGGATCTCAATACAAAGTTCTCCTCGATTCTCTTGGAGATCTATTCGATGTAATCTTCTTTTGCGGTGTGTTTGTCAAGATCTGATGAATTGTGGATTTATGATCAAGATTATTATGAACAATATTTGAATCTTCTCTGAATTCTTTTATGTATGATTGGTTATGTTTGCAAATCTCTTCGAATTATCAGTTTGGTTTGGCCTACTAGATTGATCTTTCTTGCAATGGGAGAAGTGCTTAGCTTTGGGTTCAATCTTGCGGTGCTCGATCCCAGTGACAATAGGGGAAACGACACGTATTGTATTGTCGCCATCGAGGATAAAAAGATGGGGTTTATATCATATTGCATGAGTTTATCCCTCTACATCATGTCATCTTGCTTAGAGCGTTACTCCGTTCTTATGAACTTAATACTCTAGACGCATGCTGGATAGCGGTCGGTGTGTGGAGTAATAGTAGTAGATGCAGGCAGGAGTCGGTCTACTTGTCACGGACGTGATGCCTATATACATGATCATACCTAGATATTCTCATAACTATGCTTAATTTTATCAATTGCTCGACCGTAATTTGTTTACCCACCGTAATACATATGCTATCTTGAGAGAAGCCACTAGTGAAACCTATGGCCCTCGGGTCTATTTTCCATCATATTAATCTCCCGTCAACAAGCTATTTCTTGCGCCGTTTATTTTGCTTTCTTTACTTTCAGTCTTTATCATAAAAATACCAGAAATATTATCTTATCTTCTCTATCAGATCTTACTTTTGCAAGTGGTCGTGAAGGGATTGACAACCCCTTTATCGCGTTGGTTGCAAGGTTCTTATTTGTTTGTGTAGGTGCAAGGGACTTGAGCGTGGCATCCTACTGGATTGATACCTTGGTTCTCAAAAACTGAGGGAAATACTTACGCTACTTTGCTGCATCACCCTTTCCTCTTCAAGGGAAAACTAACGCAGTGCTCAAGAGGTAGCAAGAAGGATTTCTAGCGTCGTTGTCGGGGAGTCTACACACAAGTCAAGACATACCAAGTACCCATCACAAACTCTTATCCCTCGCATTACATTATTTGTCATTTGCCTCTTGTTTTCCTCTCCCTCACTTCACCCTTGCCATTTTATTCGCCCTCTCTTTCCGTTCGCCTCTTTTCCGCTTGCTTTGTCATTATGGCTAGTCCTTTATCCACTCCTTTGTCCCCCGAGTTTGAAGTCCTTCACTTCAAACAAAAACAAGGAGAAAATTTAAAAGATTATTGGTATAGGATGATAGAATCCTATCGTGGTTGCACTATAGAGGGAGATTTCAAGGTTTTACTTCGTAATTTTTATGTTGGGCTAACCTTGTCCCATAGACAGCTCCTTGATTTTGCCGCCAAAGGGAATTTTATTGAAACTGATCCTAGTTTTGCTTATGAAATTATAGAGGGGATAGTAGGAGTACTTCCCCCGCAAAAGGGACTAACTCTTACCCAAGAGGGAACTCAAATCTTAGAAAAATTAGGGGAATTGCAAAAATCTCTTGAACCTCTTAAAAATGTTGGAGGAAACCTCAATCGTATGAATACATTGATCACCCTTTGCAATAAACGGTTGGATGCTCTACATCTAAGAATCTATGAGTATGAAGGTAAACGTAAGGAACCTCCCGGATTCGAGCATAACTCCACTAAAAAGTTAAATACCAAAGATGGCAATAGCTAGATTTATCCTCGCTTTTATGCCTAGCTAGGGGCGTTAAACGATAGCGCTTGTTGGGAGGCAACCCAATTTTATTTTTGTTTATTGATTTTTGATTCTGTTTAGTAATAAATAATTCATCTAGACTCTGTTTAGATGTGGTTTTATGCTTTTAATTAGTGTTTGTGCCAAGTAGAACCTTTGGCAAGACTTGGCGAAAGTCTTTGCAATATTGCTGTAAAAAAACAGAAACTTTAGCGCTCGCGAGAATTGCTGCCGTTTTTTATTGGAGAGTTCTATTTAGTTAATTCTTTTTGCGGATGATTAATAGATAAATTCCTCACGTCCAGAAATTTATTTTAGAATTTTTGGGGTTCCAGAAGTATTCTAAACCTACATATTACTACAGACTGTTCTGTTTTTGACAGATTCTGTTTTTCGTGTGTTGTTTGCTTATTTTGATGAATCTATGGCTAGTAATAGAGTTTATGAACCATAGAAAAGTTGGAATATAGTAGGTTTAACACCAATATAAATCAAGAATGAGTTCATTACAGTACCTTGAACTGGTGGTTTGTTTTCTTTTACTAACGGAGCTCATGAGATTTTCTTTTAAGTTTTGTGTTGTGAAGTTTTCAAGTTTTGGGTAAAGATTTGATGGCTAATGGAACAAGGATTGGTAAGATCCTAAGATTGGGGATGCCCAAGGCACCCCAAGGTAAAATTCAAGGACAACCAAAAGCTTAAGCTAGGGGATGCCCCGGAAGGCACCCCCTCTTTCGTCTTCGTCTATCGGTAACTTTACTTGCGGCTATATTTTTATTCACCACATGATATGTGTTTTGCTTGGAGCATCTTGTATGATTTGAGTCTTTGCTTTTTAGTATATCACAATCATCCTCGCTGTACACACCTTTTGAGAGATACACACATGATTCGGAATTTGTTAGAATACTCTATGTGCTTCACTTATATCTTTCGAGCTATATAGTTTTTGCTCTAGTGCTTCACTTATATCTTTTAGAGCACGGCGGTGGTTTTATTTTATAGAAATTATTGATCTCTCATGCTTCACATATATTATTTTGAGAGTCTTAAACAGCATGGTAATTTTCTTTAATTGTGAAATTAATCCGAAGGTGATAGGCATCTAAGATGAGCATAATAAAAACTTCCATATTGAGTTCATTGAATATCATGAGAAGTTTGATACTTGATAAGTGTTTGAGTTTAAAAAGGTGGTAATATTAGAGTGTGCTAGTTGAGTAATTGTGAAATTGAGAAATACTTGTGTTAAGGTTGGCAAGTCCCGTAGCATGCAAGTATGGTAAAAGTTGTGTGACAATTTTGACACATAAGGTGTTCTTTTATTGCTTTCCTTATGAGTGACTGTCGAGGACGAGCGATGGTCTTTCCCTACCAATCTATCCCTCTAGGGGCATGTGTAGTAGTACTTAGCTTCGAGGGCTAATAAACTTTTGCAATAAGTATATGAGTTCTTTATGACTAATGTGAGTCCATGGATTATACGCACTCTCAACCTTCCACAATTTTCTAGCCTCTACGGTACCATGCATTGCCCTTTCTCGCCATGAGAGTTGGTGCAAACTTCGCCGGTGCTTCCAAACCCCGTGATATGATATGCTCTATCACAAATAAACCTCCTTATATCTTCCTCAAAACAGCCACTATACCTACCTATCATGGCATTTCCATAGCCATTCTGAGATATATTGCCATGCAACTTTCCACCGTTCCATTTATTATGACACGCTCCATCATTGTCATATTGCTTTGCATAATAATGTAGTTGACATCGTATTTATGGCAAAGCCACCATTCATAATTTTTCATACATGTCACTCTTGATTCATTGCATATCCCGGTACACCGCCGGAGGCATTCAGATAGAGTCATATTTTGTTATAAGTATTGAGTTGTAATTCTTGAGTTGTAAGTAATAAAAGTGTGATGATCATCATTATTAGAGCATTGTCCCATGTGAGGAAAGGATGATGGAGACTATGATTCCCCCACAAGTCGGGATGAGATTCCGGACTAAATAAAAAAAGAGGCCAAAGAAAAAAAAGAGAATGCCCAAGAAAAAAATTGAGAGAAAAAAATAGAAGGGACAATGTTACTATCCTTTTTCCACACTTGTGCTTCAAAGTAGCACCATGATCTTCATGATAGAGAGTCTCCTATGTTGTCACTTCCATATACTGGTGGGAATTTTTCATTATAGAACTTGGCTTGTATATTCCAATGATGGGCTTCCTCAAAATGTCATAGGTCTTCGTGAGCAAGCAAGTTGGATGCACACCCACTTAGTTTCTTTTGTTGAGCTTTCATACATTTATAGCTCTAGTGCATCTGTTGCATGGCAATCCCTACTCCTCTCATTGACATCAATTGATGGGCATCTCCATAGCCTATTGATTAGCCGCGTCAATGTGATACTTTCTACCTTTTTGTCTTCTCATAACCCCCATTATTATACTTCATTCCACCCATAGTGCTATATCCATGGCTTGCGCTCATGTATTGCGTAAGGGTTGAAAAGGCTGAAGCGTGTTAAAAAGTATTAACCAATTGCTCGGCCTGTCATCAGGGTTATGCATGATGAGAACGTTTTGTGTGATGAAATTGAAACATAGCCTAACTATATGATTTTGTAGGGATAAGCTTTCTTTGGCTATGTTATTTTGATAAGACATAATTGCTTGGTTAGCATGTTTGAAGTATTATTGTTTTCATGTCAACATTAAACTTTTATCTTGAATCTTTCAGATCTAAATATTCATGCCACAATAAAAAAGAATTACATTGAAAATTATGCTAAGAAGCATTCCACATCAAAAATTATGTTTTTATCATTTACCTACTCGAGGACGAGCAGGAATTAAGCTTGGGGATGCTTGATACGTCTCTAACGTATCTATAATGTTTGATTGTTCCATGCTATTATATATTCTGTTTTGGATATTTAATGGGCTTATTTATACATTTTTATATTATTTTTGGGACTAAACTATTAACCGGAGGCCCAACCCAAATTGTTGTTTTTTGCCTATTTCAGTGTTTGGCAGAAAAATAATATCAAACGGAGTCCAACTGGAATGAAACCTTCGGGAGTGTGATTTTTGGAACAAACGTGATCTAGAGGACTTGGAGTGGACGTCAAGCAATCAACGAGGAGGCCATGAGGACGGGGGCGCACCCTCCACCCTCATGGGCCCCTCGTGGCTCCACCGACCCACTTCTTCCTCCTATATATACCTACGTACCCCCAAACCATCGGGGAGCACCACGAAAACCTAATTCCACCACCGATACCTTCTGTACCCGTGAGATCCCATCTTGGGGCCTTTTCCGGCGCTTCGCTGGAAGGGGCATTGACCACGGAGGGCTTCTACATCAACACCATAGCCTCTCCGATGATGTGTGAGTAGTTTACCTCAGACCTTCGGGTCCATAGTTATTAGCTAGATGGCTTCTTATCTCTCTTTGGATCTCTATACAAAGTTCTCCTCAATTCTTGGAGATCTATTCGATCTAATCTTCTTTTGCGGTGTGTTTGTCGAGATCCGATGAATTGTGGGTTTATGATCAAGATTATCTATAAACAATATTTGAATCTTCTCTAAATTCTTTTATGTATGATTGGTTATCGTTGCAAGTCTCTTCGAATTATTAGTTTGGTTTGGCCTACTAGATTGATATTTCTTGCAATGGGAGAAGTGCTTAGCTTTGGGTTCAATCTTGCGGTGCTCGATCCCAGTGACAGTAGGGGAAACGACATGTATTGTATTGTTGCCATCGAGGATAAAAAGATGGGGTCTATATCATATTGCATGAGTTTATCCCTCTGCATCATGTCATCTTGCTTAGAGTGTTGATCCGTTCTTATGAACTTAATACTCTTGATGCATGCTGGATAGAGGTCGATGTGTGGAGTAATAGTAGTAGATGCAGGCAGGAGTCGGTCTACTTGTCACGGACGTGATGCCTATATACATGATCATACCTAGATATTCTCATAACTATGCTCAATTCTTTCAATTGCTCGACAGTAATTTGTTTACCCACCGTAATACTTATGCTATCTTGAGAGAAGCCACTAGTGAAACCTATGGCCCCCGGGTCTATTTTCCATCATATTAATCTTCCGTCGACAAGCTATTTCTTGGGCCGTTTATTTTGCTTTCTTTACTTTTAGTCTTTATTATAAAAGTACCAAAAATATTATCTTATCTTCTCTATCAGATCTCACTTTTGAAAGTGGTCGTGAAGGGATTGACAACCCCTTTATCGCGTTGGTTGCAAGGTTCTTATTTGTTTGTGTAGGTGCAAGGGACTTGAGCGTGGCCTCCTATTGGATTGATACCTTGGTTCTCAAAAACTGAGGGAAATACTTACGCTACTTTGCTGCATCACCCTTTCCTCTTCAAGGGAAAACCAACGCAGTGCTCAAGAGGTAGCAACCGCTATCCAACATGCATCTAGAGTATTAAGTTCATAAAGAACGGAGTAACGCATTAAGCAAGATTACATGATGTAGAGGAATTAACTCAAGCAATATGATGAAAACCCCATCTTTTTATCCTCGATGGCAATAATACAATACGGGCCTTGTTGTCCCTACTATCACTGGGAAGGGACACCGCAAGATTGAACCCAAAGCTAAGCACTTCTCCCATGGCAAGAATAACCAATCTAGTTGGCCAAACAAAACCGATAGTTCGAAGAGAATTACAAAGATATAAAATCATGCATAAAAAATCAGAGGAGATTCAAATAATATTCATAGATAAGCTGGTCATAAATCCACAATTCATCGGATCTCGGCAAACACACCGCAAAAGAGTATTACATCGAATAGATCTCCAAGAACATCGAGGAGAACATTGTATTGAGAATCAAAGAGAGAGAAGAAGCCATCTAGCTACTAGCTATGGACCCTTAGGACTGAGGTAAACAACTCACGTTTCATCAGAAGGGTAATAGAGTTGATGTAGAAGCCCTCCGTGATCGAATCCCCCTCCGGCAGGATGCCGGAAAATGCCCCTAGATGGGATCTCACGGGTACAGAAGGTTGTGGCAGCGGAAAAATGTTTTCGTGGATACCTCTGTTGGTTAAGAGAAATATGGGAATATATAGGCGCAGAAATTAGGTCAGGGAGTGCACGAGGGGCCCACAAGGGTGGGGGGGGGCGCGCCCTACCCCCTAGGCGCGCCCTCCGTCCTTATGGCTGCCTCATGGCTCTTCTGACTTCAACTCCAAGTCTCCTGGTTGTCTTCTCGTCCAAGAAAAAACATCACGAAGGTTTTATTCTGTTTGGACTCCGTTTGGTATTCCTTTTCTGCGAAACTCAAAAACAAGGAAACATCAAGAACTGGCACTGGGCTCTAAGTTAATAGGTTAGTCCCAAAAATAATTTAAAATAGCATATAAAACATCCAAAACATATAATATAATAGCATGGAACAATAAAAAATTATAGCTACATTGGAGACGTATCAAGCATCCCCAAGCTTAATTCCTGCTCGTCCTCGAGTAGGTAAATGATAAAAACAGAATTTTTGATGTGGAATGCTACCTAACATATTTATCCAGGTAATACTTCTTTATTATGGCATGAATGTTCAGATCCGTATGATTCAAAACAAAAGTTTAATATTGACATAAAAACAATAATACTTCAAGCATGCTAACAAGGCAATTATGTCTTCTCAAAATAACATAGCCAAAGAAAGCTTATCCCTACAAAATCATATAGTCTGGCTATGCTCCATCTTCATCACGCAAAATGTAACATCCCAAATTTTCAATTTGGAATGTTATACACTAAGATCATCATTGCACATCATATTTATTGCATTTTGGTTGATCCTAGAAATTTTCGCAACTCAAGGACCCTCGGAGAGAGTTGGGGATTTCGTTATTTTCATATTTGAGTTGTCTCAAATTGTGAGAATGGGATCATTTGATATTATTTATTTTATCTTCAATTATTTCTAATATAAAAAAAAATATGAGAGAGGGAATAAAATGACTTTCCCAAAATAAAGAAATATTGAGCATTTAATAAAAAATCAAACAAGATTTTATTTGGTTTATTTGCTATTTTATTTGAATTTAGGAAAAATGTGCGTCTTTCAAAATTGCATTTAGGCCCCAAATAAATGTTCATCCTGTGCGGCTTGATTTTAGAAGCCGGGAAAAATTTATTTTGGGATTTTTGGAGTCCGTTTAGTAGTCCTTTTTTTTCTGAGCGTAACTATTTATAAAAAAACGCGCAACCGACCTACGGGCCGTGTCCGACCTGGACACTAAGGCCCGTCCGGCTTTAAAAGCCGGGGAGGCCCAGCCGGAAGCCCCCCCAAAACCCTAGCCCCGCGCCGCTGCCGCCGCCTCCGCCCCGCCGCCGCCGCCGCTGCCACCGCCCGCCGCCGGAGCCGCCGCCCGAGGTTTACCTCAATCCCGCCGCCGTTTTTCTAGAAAAACCATTCGGTTTTCCAACGGTTTTGTTCGTTTTTTTAGTTTCGTTTTTTTAAATAGATCGGTTTTTCGGTTTATTTAAATAGTGAGCGTTCGTCCGTCCGTTCGTTTTAACGAACGTTCGTCGTTTTTCTTTTTCTCGGATTAAATCCACGATTTTTCTGATCGCGATTTCTGATCCGATTTTCGTTTTAGTATAACTTTTCGCTCGTTTATCAGAATCAGGCGATTCAAGCGCCTGGAGTTTCGTCTCGAAACCCTCTTTCTGTTTAACCAACTTAAACAAGTTTTTGCCACTGTAAAAAATTGCCTTAGATCCAGAATAGTAAACGAAGCCTGTTTCTTTTGCCGTTTGTCTTTCGTTGCTTCGTTCGATTTGATTCTTTTGCCACTCGGAGTTCTTAAATTGAAATTTCTGGTTAGATCTCTTATTTGAGTTTTACCTGTGCATTAGTCGAGTACTTATTGTATGCTTGTTTGTTTGTGATAGAGTACCCGGAGTGCGCCGCTTGTTACTTTGAATCGCTAGGTTTCCTGGATCATCAGCAAGGCAAGTAACACTTGATCATACCTCCTACTACCCAGTTTTATTGCATTAGATCAATCCTCACACACTGCATGTTCTAAGATCTAATTAAATTGTGGGTTTGGGAAGTAGGTGAGGTAGAACCTATTACCTGTTTATTTTCAAACCTTTGGGAGTTACTCTACGTTTGCTTATTATTGCTATGCTATGCTAGTAGACGTGGATTGGGTGAGTGTATCCATGACAGATGTGAGATTTTTAATTAATGGTTTATTTAAGGTGGCAACTTAAACACACATCTGGGTGGATTGAGGTACCTGGGTATCCCAGGATTGCCTGTTTTTCTTTATGGACCGCCACCGAAGCTCAAAGGGATCATGAGATTATTCATGCTAGAAACTTCCGTGTGCAGCCACAAGCTATTATGGGCTCTAGCATAGTTGACTAAGTCGTGCGAACTCTTACAGTGGTAGACTAGCAGAAGTAGGGGATGTAGGTGGTACGGTCTACCCATCGTAAGGTGCTAGTGCTTCTGAAAGACTATGTCTCGGTCATCCGTCTTCTCAAATACCATGTAGTGCGAGAAACCAAACGAAGGCAATCGAGTCTTGTGGGGAAAAGTGCGCAAACCTCTGCAGAGTGTATAAACTAATCATGGTTAGCCGTGTCCCCGGTTATGGACATCTTGAGTATCTAGTACCTGGATTATCATGTGAATCTCAACATGTTACTCTAAAATTAATTTTGTTGGTATTGTTTAATGATGATGTTTAATTGGGATTGAGAATGCTGTCAACCATTCTCAATGTTTAACAACCACCATGATAGTTAAATAAATTTATTCCTTTGCAGTAGGGAAAAATTAGCTTTACGCAAAACTGTAACCCTAGAGCTTTCCACCAGCCAAATATGCATGTAGAATAGCTGTTTCATTCCATTACTCTCTATGAGTTACATTGCCAGCATATTCCATGTGCTGACCCATTTCGGGCTGCAACGTTAATGTTGCAGACTTTTCAGACGTCGATTAAGGAGTTTTAGGTCGTGGTTCTATACTCAGTGATGTCGTTGGAGTTGATGGACTCACTTATCTTCCAAGCCTTCCGCTGTTATCGTTATTAGATGGCCTTAAGCCATATTTATTGTAATAAGTTCTCTCTTGAGACACTCGATGTAAAAGTGTGTGATTGCTACTCTGTTATAAATCCTTCAAGTACTGTGTGGTGTCAGCATTACTAATCCAGGGATGACACCGGAGCATAGAGATTGGACCGTTTGAGGTCTGGTCGCTACACAAAATATTCAAATCATGCACAACCCCCATGACAAGCCAATCAATTGTTTCATACTTTTGATGTTCTCAAACCTTTTCAACTTTCACACAATACATGAGCGTGAGCCATGGACATAGCACTATAGGTGGAATAGAACGTGGTTGTGGAGAAGACAAAAATAGGGAGATAGTCTCAAATCAACTAGGTGTATCGATGGGCTATGGAGATTCCCACCAATAGACATCAATGCGAGTGACTAGGCGTATCGACGAGCTATAAGTATATGAAAGCTCAAAAAGGAAAACTAAGTGGGTGTGCATCCAACTTGCTTGCTCATGAAGACATAGGGCAATTTGAGGAAGCCCATCGTTGGAATATACAAGCCAAGTTCTATAATGAAGAATTCCCACTAGTATATGAAAGTGACAAAATAGGAGACTCTCTATCATGAAGATCATGGTGCTACTTTGAAGCACAAGTGTAGAAAAAGGATAGTAACATTGCCCCTTCTCTCTTTTTCTCTTTATTTTTTCCTTTCTCTCTTTTTTGGGCCTTCTCTTTTTTTATATGGCCTTTTTTTTCCTCACATGGGACAATGCTCTAATAATGAAGAACATCGCACTTTTATTTACTTACAACTCAAGAATTACAACTCGATACTAGAACAAAATATGACTCTAAATGAATGCCTCCGGCGATGTACCGGGATGTGCAATGAATCAAGAGCGACATGTATAAAAAATATGAAGGTGGCTTTGCCACAAATACGATGACAACTACATGATCATGCAAAGTAATATGACAATGATGATGTGTGTCATAATAAACGGAACGGTGGAAAGTTGCATGGCAATATATCTCGGAATGGCTACGGAAATGCCATAATAGGTAGGTATGGTGGCTGTTTTGAGGAAGGTATATGGTGCGTTTATGGTACCGGCGAAAGTTGTGCGGCACAAGATAGGCTAGCAATGGTGGAAGGGTGAGAGTGCGTATAATCCATGGACTCAACATTAGTCATAAAGAACTCAGATACTTGTTGCAAAAATCTATTAGTCATCGAAATAAAGTACTACGTGCATGCTCCAAGTGAGGGGGGGGGGGGTAGATTGGTAGAGATTGGTAGGAAAAGACCATCGCTTGTCCCCGACCGTCACTCATAAGGAAGACAATCAAAAAATATATCATGCTCCAACTTCGTAACATAACGGTTCACCATACGTGCATGCTACGGGACTCACAAACCTTAACACAAGTATTTCTCAAATTCACAACTACTCACTAGCATGACTCTAATATCACCATCTTCATATCTCAAAACAATCATAAGGAATCAAACTTCTCATAGTATTCAATGCACTTTATATGAAAGTTTTTATTATATCCCTCTTGGATGGCTATCATATTAGGACTAAATTTATAACCAAAGCAAATTACCATGTTGTTTAAAGACTCAAAATAATATAAGTGAAGCATGAGAGTTCAACTATTTCTATAAGATAAAACCACCGCCGTGCTCTAAAAAGATATAAGTGAAGCACTAGAGCAAAATTTCCTAGCTCAAAAGATATAAGTGAAGCACATAGAGTATCTAATAAATCACGATTCATGCGTGTCTCTCCAAAAAGGTGCGTACAGCAAGGATGATTGTGGCAAACTAAAAAGCAAAGACTCAAATCATACAAGATGCTGCAAGCAAAACACATATCATGTCGTGAATAAAAATATAGCTTCAAGTAAAGTTACTGATAGACGAAGACGAAAGATGGGATGTGATATGTCTCCGTCTTATCTATAATTTTTGATTTTTCCATGCTAATATTCTACAACTTTCATATACTTTTGGCAACTTTTTATACTATTTTTGGGACTAACATATTGATCCAGTGCCCAGTGCCAGTTCCTGTTTGTTGCATGTTTTTTGTTTCGCAGAAAATCCATATCAAACGGAGTCCAAACGGGATAACAACTGATGGAGATTTTTTTGGAATATATGTGACTTTTGGGAAGAACTATCAACGTGAGACGATGCCCGAGGGGGCCACGAGGCAGGGGGCGCGCCTCAGGGGGTCAGGCGCGCCCTGGGCCCTCATGGCCACCCCGTAAGGAGGTTGGTGCCCTTCTTTTGCCACAAGAAAGGTAATATCCGGATAAAAACCGTGTCCAAATTTCAGCCAATCGGAGTTATGGATCTCTGAGAATTTAAGAAACGGTGAAAGGGCAGAATCAGGAACGCAGAAACAGAGAGAGACAGAGAAACATATCCAATCTCAGAGGGGCTCTCGCCCCTCCGCTGCCATGGAGGCCATGGACCAGATGGGAAACCCTTCTCCCATCTAGGGAGAAGGTCGAGGAAGAAGAAGAAGGGGGGCTCTCTCCCCCTCTCTCCTGGTGGCGCCGGAACGCCGCTGGGGCCATCATCGTGTGACGGCGATCTACACCAACACCTCCGTCATCTTCACCAACATCTTCGTCACCTTCCCCCATCTATCTACAGTGGTCCACTCTCCCACAACCCGCTGTACCCTCTACTTGAACATGGTGATTTATGATTCATATTATTATCCAATGATGTGTTGCCATCCTATGATGTCTGAGTAAATTTTTGTTGTCCTATTGGTAATTGGTGAATTGCTATGATTGGTTTAATTTGCTTGTGATTATGTTGCTGTCCTTTGGTGCCCATCATATGAGCGCGTGCGTGGATCACACCATAGGGTTAGTTGTATGTTGATAGGACTATGTATTGGAGGGCAAGAGTGACAGAAGCTTCAACCTAGCATAGAAATTGATGCATACAGGATTGAAGGGGGACCAATATATCTTAATGATATGGTTGGGTTTTACCTTAATGAACGTTAGTAGTTGAGGATGCTTGGTAATAGTTCCAGTCATAAGTGCAGAGAATTCCAAGTCAGGGATGACATGCTAGATGTGGCCTCTCCCACATAAAACTTGCTATCGGTCTAGTAAAGTAGTCAATTGCTTAGGGACAATTTAACAACTCCTACCACCACTTTTACACACTCACTTTACTAACTTTATTGCTTCTTTACCTAAACAGTCCCTACTTCTTATTTATGCGCTCTTTATTATCTTGCAAACCTATCCAAAAACACCTACAAAGTACTTCTAGTTTCATACTTGTTCTAGGTAAAGCGAACGTTAAGCGTGCGTGGAGTTGTATCGGTGGTTGATAGAACTTGAGGGAATATTTGTTCTACCTTTAGATCCTCGTTGGGTTCTACCATCTTACTTATCGAAAGAGGCTACAATTGATCCCCTATACTTGTGGGTTATCAAGACCTTTTTCTGGCACCGTTGTCAGGGAGTTATAGCGTGGGGTGAATATTCTCGTGTGTGCTTGTTTGCTTTATTACTTAGTTTTTATTTTGTGCTCTTGTTTTCTATCTTTAGTTATGGGTGGGAAACGCAAAATACCAAAAAAATTAGTTGTACCTACTACACCAATGGTTGAAGAACCACTCAAAATCTATCACACTCCTGCAGCTTTTTACTTGGATCTTCGTCGATCCCTTTGTGCTCGTGCTGAAACCCCAACTAGCTTAGTTGAGGGCAAATCTTTAGATGAGCATGCTTGTTATGTGTGACACCGCTTATCTAAAAAGGGAAACTTTTACTGGATCAAATTCATCGTTTGCAGTGCTATGCTTGGAATTTATGTGAAATATATGATTTTACTTGTTGTTCTGAAGACCCTAAGAAACACCTTCCCTACCAATGTGAGTTTAGTGATAATGGAATCATATCTTCGTATGCTAAGGGTGTTTATAATTACTACGATGTTCGACAAGTTGAAGAATTTGTTGCTTTTAAGGGTGCTTATGAAATTGCTTCTTTGATTGGAAAGTATGATGCTACTCTTTACAAATCTGAAAATTTTGCCATACTTAAATATTGTTATGATAATTATGCTTCTAATGCCTATGTTAAACCATATATTGAGGACTCCTCCGCTGTCCAAGAAGAGACTAATATTTTGCAGGAGTCTATGGAAGAAGGAATTGATGAAACTTTGTGCTCATTGGATGAAAAAGATGATGAGGAGAGAGAAGAACAAAAGGAGGAAGAGCGGATTAGCTACCTGTGCCCACCTTCTAATGAGAGTAACTCTTCAACTCATACATTATTTAATTTCCCTTCGAATTTACCGAAGGATGAATGCTATGATGATTGTTATGATCCCGTTGGTTCTATTGAAATATCCCTTTTTGATGATGCTTGCTATGCTTGTGGCCAAGATGCCAATATGAATTATGCTTATGGAGATGAACTTGCTATAGTTCCTTATGTTAAACATGAAATTGTTGCTATTGCACCCACGCATGATAGTCCTATTATCTTTTTGAATTCTCCCGACTACACTATATCGGAGAAGTTTGCCCTTATTAAGGATTATATTGATGGGTTGCATTTCACTACTACACATGATGATTTTAATAGATATAATATGCATATGCTTGCTGCTCCTACTTGCAATTATTATGAGAGAGGAACTACATCTCTGCCTCTCCATGTTTCCAATATGATAAAATTGCAAGAAATTGTTTATACTATGCATTGGCCTTTACTATGTGTGCATGAATTGTTCTTTTATGACATGCTGATGCACAGGAAGAGAGTTAGACTTCGTTGTTGCATGATATATGTTACTTTGTGCTCACTACTAAATCACAAATCATTGTTAATTAAAATTGGCTTTGATATACCTTGGGATCCGGGTGGATCCATTACTTGAGCACTATATGCCTAGCCTAATGGCTTTAAAGAAAGCGCTGCCAGGGAGACAACCCGGAAGTTTTAGAGAGTCATTTATTTCTGTTTTGTGCTTTTATAAAGTTTAAAAATAAAAACAATGTGCCAAGATTTGCCTTTAGGATGTTTACATTGCTTGTTGGTTCGTGTGGTGCAAAACAGAAACTTTGGCTGTAGTGCGCGATTTTACATTTTTTTACTGGAATGTCAAACGGTTCTGAAACTTTTTGCACTGTGTTTATAAAAAAATTGATTATTTTTCCTAATTATTTAATAATTTTTGGAGTGCCAGAGGTATGGTGAATATTCAGATTATTACAGAATATCCTGTTTAAGACAGATTCTGTTTTTGACACATAGTTTGCTTGTTTTGATGAAACTATCGATTTCTATTAGTGGATTCAGCCATGGAAAAGTTATATTACAGTAGCTAAAATTCAAAAATAAAATATGAATTGGTTTTCAACAGTACTTAGAGTAGTGATTTGCTTTATTATACTAAAGGATCTTACCGAGCTTTCTGTTGAGTTTTGTGTGGATGAAGTGTTCGAAGAACGAGGATGTCTCGATGTGAGGAGGAGGAGAGGCAAGAGCTAAAGCTTGGGGATGCCCAAGGCACCCCAAGTAAATATTAAAGGAGACTCAAGCGTCTAAGCTTGGGGATGCCCCGGAAGGCATCCTATCTTTCTTCAACGAGTATCGGTATGTTTTCGGATTCGTTTCGTCCATGTGATATGTGCAAATCTTGGAGCGCCTTTTGCATTTAGTTTTAATTTTTATTTTATGCACCATGCTGGTATGAGATAGTCCATGGTTGATTTATAGTATGCTCATTGCACTTCACTTATATCTTTTGAGTATGGCTTTATAGAATGCTTCATGTGCTTCACTTATATCTTTTGAAGTTTGGATCGCCTGTTTCTCTTCACATACAAAACCACCATTTGTAGAATGCTCTTTTGCTTCACTATTTGTTAGAGTGTGGGCATATATTTTGTAGAAAGAATTAAACTCTCTTGCTTCACTTATATCTATTTAGAGAGATGACAGGAACTGGTCATTCACATGGTTAGTCATAAAATCCTACATAAAACTTGTAGATCACTGAATATGATATGTTTGATTCCTTGCAATAGTTTTGCGATATAAACATGGTGATATTAGAGTCATGCTAGTGGGTAGTTGTGGATTGTAGAAATACTTGTGTTGAAGTTTGTGATTCCCGTAGCATGCACGTATGGTGAACCGTTATGTGATGAAGTCAGAGCATGATTTATTTATTGATTGTCTTCCTTATGAGTGGCGGTCGGGGACGAGCCATGGTCTTTTCCTACCAATCTATTCCCCTAGGAGCATGCGCGTAGTACTTTGTTTCGATAGATAATAGACTTTTGCAATAAGTATGTGAGTTCTTTATGACTAATGTTTGAGTCCATGGATTATACGCACTCTCACCCTTCCATCATTGCTAGCCTCTTCGGTACCATGCATTTCCCTTTCTCACCTCGAGAGTTGGTGCAAACTTCGCCGGTGCATCCAAACCCCGTGATATGATACGTACGCTCTGTCACACATAAGCTGTAACACCCCAGATGTAACTTTCCCTATTTGTACTCCAACTCTTGCCATTTCCGGTGTTAAGTTATATTTATTTCCTCGGGTTCAGGTTTTTGTCTCCGTGTGTTGTTGTCGTTGTCATGTATCTCATATCATAACATCATGTGCATTGCATCTGCATACGTGTTCGTCTCAAGCATTCGAGCTTTTTCCCCGTTGTCCGTTTTGCATTCCGGCGCTTCGTTCTCCTCCGGTGGTCATTTCTAACTTTCTTTCGTGTGTGGGGATTAAACATTTCCGGATTGGACCGAGACTTGCCAAGAGGCCTTGGTTTACTACCGGTAGACCGCCTGTCAAGTTTCGTATCAGTTGGACTTCGTTTGGTACTCCAACGGTTAACCGAGGGACCGAAAAGGCCTCGTGTGTGTTGCAGCCCAACACCCCTCCAATTTGGCCCAAAACCCACCAAACTCTGCTCCATCATCTAGAGCGTTCGATCACGATCGCGTGGCCGAAAACCGCACCTCATTTGGACTCTCCTAGCTCCTCCTATGCCTATAAATAGGCCCCCCTCGAAATATCTCGGATCCCCCTCCCCGAAACCCTAGATCTGCTCCTCCTCGCGCCGCCGGACAACGTCCGCGCCGAGTCGGACGTGTCCGACCTGCGCGCCGCCGCCGCCAGCCACTCGCCGCCCGCCACGTGGCAACCCGGCGCCCCACATCGCCGCCTCCTCCGCCGGCCCGCCGCGGCCCATCGCGGGCCCTCTCCGCCGCCACTCGGGCCCGCGCCCCGCCGCCCGCGACCCGGCTCGCCCCGCCGCCTCTGCCGCTTGCAGCGCCGCCCCGCCTCCTCGCCCGACGCCTGCCGCCGCCCGCCGCCCGGCCCGGCCGCCGACCGAGCCGCCCAGACGCGCCAGCCCGCCGCCGCCTTCGCCGCTCGCCGCCAACCGCCGCAGCCGCCCGCTCCGGGCCCCGCGGAGCACTCCGGCGAGCGCCACCGCTCTGGCCGGCTCTCCCTCCTCTCCGGCGAGTCCTCGTCGCCGGCGAGCGCCGGATCCGGCGCCGTGAACAGTGTTTTCGCCAGATCCGGTTTCGGTGAACAGTAAACCCTAGGGGTAAAATTCGTCTAAGTCCCGAAATTCTTGATCCATATGCTCCTTTTCGAGGTCCCGTAACTTTGCATCCGTAGCTCCGATTCATGCATATAGCATATCAAAATGTTCATCTCAGAGAGTACATCATTTCATTCCAATGCACCGTTTTCATTGGAGCTCATCTTGATGCCCGAAATGCTGTTAGAAGAGGGCTACTTGAGTTAATTGTCAGATCTGCTACTCCGTTTAGCATTTTTGTCATTTTTTCCATGATTATTGTGTGCATGATATGCCCGTGAGTTCTACATGTGTTTTGTTAAGGGTTTTTTCATCTTTACAGAGGTGCAACCCATGTATTTTTAGGATGTGTGTGGTGACTTGTGCAAGTTTGCAAAGTGGTGCACTTGCTAAGTCTGTTTTCAGGGACTTAGTAATATCACTAAGTCCTGCATCTGTTTATCTCATGATGCCATATGTTCTTGTTGTTTCCTAGTGATCCGTGCCTCTTTTGAGGATGATCAATAAAGGAGTTTTGTTAATCTTGTAGTGATCTATCCATCCATGTCTTTGTTTGCATTTATGGAGCACCCTAGCTTGAGTCAATCGAGCTCTACTTTTGCTACTTTGTGAATCTAGGCAGATTGTCAACTTGTTTGCAATTTTGCCGGTGATGTTGTAGTTGATCTGTGCATGCTATGCTATTGTTCGTGCCATGTCTAGCTTGAATTTTGTGCCTTCTTGATGGATGTATGCTTGTCTTGCCATGACTTGCACCGTAGTGAGTGCATCGAGCTCGTAAACATGCCTACTTGAGTTATATTTCAGCATGTGTCAGTTTTTCACTAAGTCTGAAACTGATTATGTTTTTGCTATGTTCACGTGCTTGCAATTGTATTTTCTGATCCCTTTTGGCTCAAGGTCACTAAGGGACTTTTATTAAGCTCTTTGAGTAGCTCCATGCCATGCTTTACTTTGCCATATTCAGGTCCTGTAGCAGGTAGTTTTGTTGCTCTGAAGAGGGCTACCTGATCTGAAATTCCAGACACGTGTTAATTTCACTAGGTCTGAGATCTATTTGCCATTTGCATTTTTGCCATGCTTGTTTGAACCTGTTAATGGATGAATTGGCCGTAGCTCAGTGCTAGACTTTTGTTAAGCATCTTGTGTACTTCCCTGCCATGTATTTTGTTGTCATGTTTGGGTGCTGTAGCATGTTCATCTCATTGCATTTAGATGCCTACTTGCTGTAAATCGCAGACCGGTGTCATTTTTGAATCGCTTGCCATTTCCAAACCGTAACTCCGATTCCGGCGTTCTTTATATCGTTTTCAAGCGATTTCATCTCATCTTTCCAGTGGCACACTTGGAATTCCAAGTTGAGGCCAGGTTCATGCATTTCCTGTCATATCTTGCATTTTGCATCCCGCATCGCATCCCGCATAGCATATCATCTTTGCATCGTGTTGTTTGAGTTTGCACGTGGTTGATTGTATCCTTGTTGCTTGTTTGTCTTGTTTGGGTAGAGCCGGGAGACAAGTTCGCTAACGAGGAGCCCGTTGAGTTTGCTTTCGAGGATCCAGTCAACTCTGACAACTGTGCAGGCAAGTTGATCATACCCTCGAAATCACTACTATCTTTGCTATGCTAGTTTGCTCGCTCTTTTGCTATGCCATTGCTACGATGCCTACCACTTGCTTGCAAGCCTCCCAAATTGCCATGTCAAACCTCTAACCCACCATTGTCCTAGCAAACCGTTGATTGGCTATGTTACCGCTTTGCTCAGCCACCTCTTATAGCGTTGCTAGTTGCAGGTGAAGTTTGGAGGCCGTTCCTTGTTGGAACATTTATTTACTCGTTGGTATATCATTATATTGCCTTGTTATCTTAATGCATCTATATACTTGGTAAAGGGTGGAAGGCTCGGCCTCTCGCCTAGTGTTTTGTTCCACTCTTGCCGCCCTAGTTTCCGTCATATCGGTGTTATGTTCCCGGATTTTGCGTTCCTTACGCGGTTGGGTTATAATGGGAACCCCTTGATAGTTCGCCTTGATTAAAGCTTTTCCAGCAATGCCCAACCTTGGTTTTACCATTTGCCACCTAGCCTTTTCTTTCCCTTGGGTTCTGCAGACTCAAGGGTCATCTTTATTTTAACCCCCCCGGGCCAGTGCTCCTCTGAGTGTTGGTCCACCTGTCAGCTACCGGTGGCCACCAGGGGCAACTCTGGGCTGGCCTACCCGTACCTAGGACAATCTGAGTGTGCCCTGAGAAAGAGATATGTGCAGCTCCTATCGGGATTTGTCGGCACATCCGGGCGGTGTTCTTGGTCTTGTTTTAACCTGTCGAAGTGTCTTGAGTTACCGAGATACCGAGTCTGATCGGAACGCCTTGGGAGGAGGTCTATTCCTTCGTTGACCATGAGAGCTTGTCATGGGCTAAGTTGGGACTCCCCTGCAGGGATTGAACTTTCGAAAGCCGTGCCCGCGGTTATGGGCAGATGGGAATTTGTTAATGTCCGGTTGTAGATAACTTGAACCTTAACTTAATTAAAATGAATCAACCGAGTGTGTTACCATGATGGCCTCTTCTCGGCGGAGTCCGGGAAGTGGACACGGTGTTGGAGTAATGTTTGCGCAGGTTGCTCTCTAGTTTCTCGCTCGCGCTTTGCCTCCTCTTCTCGCTCTCCTTTGCGAATAAGTTAGCCACCATACTTGCTAGTCGCTTGCTGCAGCTCCACTCATATTTTACCTTGCCTTGCCTATAAGCTTAAATAGTCTTGATCGCGAGGGTGTGAGATTGCTGAGTCCCTGTGACTCACAGATTACTATTACACCAGATGCAGGGCCTGATGATTCCGCTCCAAGAGACGCGTATGAGCTCAAGTGGGAGTTCGACGAAGACTCCCAACGTTACTATGTTTCCTTTCCCCATGATCAGTAGTGGTGCCCAGTTGGGGGTGAACGGGACCGTTGTCGCATGTTGGGTTCTCTTTTATTTTGGCGCCATAGTCGGGCCATGAGTGTTTGGATGATGTAATGTTATTTATGTACTTGATTGACGTGGCGAGTGTAAGCCAACTATGTTATCTCCCCTTTTATTATTATATTACATGGGATGTTTGTGAAGATTGCCTAACTTGCGACATATGCCTTCAATGCGATTATGTCTCTAAGTCGTGCCTCGACACGTGGGAGCTATAGTCGCATCGAGGGTGTTACATAAGCCTCCTTATATCTTCCTCAAAACAGCCACCATACCTACCTATCATGGCATTTCCATAGCCATTCCGAGATATATTGCCATGCAACTTCCATCATCATCATATACATGACTTGAGCATTCATTGTCATATTGCTTTGCATGATTGTAAGATAGCTAGCATGATATTTTCATGGCTTGTCCGTTTTTTGATATCTTTGCTAAGCTAGATCATTGCACATCCCGGTACACCGCCAGAGGCATTCATATAGAGTCATATCTTTGTTCTAGTATTGAGTTGTAAGTAAATAAAGGTGTGATGATCATCATTATTAGAACATTGTCCCAGGTGAGGTTATCAAAATAAAATAGGCCAAAGAAGCCCAAATAAAAAGAGGCCAAAGAATCCCAAATAAAAAAAGGCCAAAGAAGCCCACCAAAAAAAGAGAAAAAAAATAAAAAAAATGAGAGAAAAGAGAGAAGAGACAATGTTACTATCCTTTTACCACACTTGTGCTTTAGAGTAGCACCCTGTTCTTCATATAGAGAGTCTCTTGAGTTATCACTTTCATATACTAGTGGGAATTTTCATTATAGAACTTGGCTTGTATATTCCAATGATGGGCTTCCTCAAATGCCCTAGGTCTTCATGAACAAGCAAGTTGGATGCACACCCACTTAGTTTTCAGTTTGAGCTTTCATACACTTATAGCTCTTAGTGCATCCGTTGCATGGCAATCCCTACTCCTCGCATTGACATAAATTGATGGGCATCTCCATAGCCCATTGATTAGCCGCATCAATGTCAGTCTTTCTTCCTTTTTGTCTTCTCCACACAACATCCATCATTATATTCTATTCCACCTATAGTGCTATATCCATGGCTCACGCTCATGTATTGCGTGAAATTTGAAAAGGTTTGAGAACATTACAAGTATGAAACAATTGCTTGGCTTGTCATCAGGGTTGTGCATGATTTGAATATTTTGTGTGGTGAAGATGGAGCATAGCCAGACCATATGATTTTGTAGGGATAATTTTCTTTGGCCATGTTATTTTGAAAAGACAGGATTGCTTTATTAGTATGCTTGAAGTATTATTGTCTTAATGTCAAAAGATAGACTATTGCTTTGAATCACTCGTGTCTTAATATTCACGCCATGATTAGATTACATGATCAAGATTATGCTAGGTAGCATTCCACATCAAAAATTATCTTTTTTATCATTTAACTACTCGAGGACGAGCAGGAATTAAGCTTGGGGATGCTGATACGTCTCCGTCGTATCTATAATTTTTGATTGTTCCATGCCAATATTCTACGACTTCCATATACTTTTGGCAACTTTTTATACTATTTTTGGGACTAACATATTGATCCAGTGCCCGGTGCTAGTTCCTGTTTGTTGCATGTTTTTTGTTTCGGAGAAAATCCATATCAAACGGAGTCCAAACGAGATAAAAATTGACGGAGATTTTTTTGGAATATATGTGATTTTTGGGAAGAAGAATCAACGCGAGACGATGCCTGAGGGGGGCACGAGGCAGGGGGGAGCGCCCTGGGCCCTCGTGGCCACCCTGTAAGGCGGTTGGTGCCCTTCTTTCGCTGAAAGAAAGCTAATATCCGGATAAAAACCATGTCCAAATTTCAGCCCAACCGGAGTTACGGATCTCCGGGAATTTAAGAAACGGTGAAAGGGCAGAATCAGGAAACGCAAAAACGGAGAGAGACAGAGAAACAGATCCAATCTCGGGGGGGGGGCTCTCGCCCCTCCGCCGCCATGGACCAGAGGGGAAACACTTCTCCCATCTAGGGAGGAGGTCAAGGAAGAAGAAGAAGAAGGGGGCTCTCTCCCCCTCTCTCCCGGCGGCGCCAGAACGCCGCCGGGGCCATCATCGTGTGACGGTGATCTACACCAACACCTCTGTCATCTTCACCAACATCTTCATCACCTTCCCCCATCTATCTACAGCGGTCCACTCTCCCACAACCCGCTGTACCCTCTACTTGAACATGGTGCTTTATGCTTCATATTATTATCCAATGATGTGTTGCCATCCTATGATGTCTGAGTAGATTTTCATTGTCCTATCGGTAATTGGTGAATTGCTATGATTGGTTTAGTTTGCTTGTGGTTATGTTGCTTTCCCTTGGTACCCATCATATGAGCGCGCGCGTGGATCACACCATAAGGTTAGTTGTATGTTGATAGGACTATGTATTGGAGGTCAAGAGTGACAGAAGTTTCAACCTAGCATAGAAATTGATGCATACGGGATTGAAGGGGGACCAATATATCTTAATGCTATGGTTGGGTTTTACCTTAATGAATGTTGGTAGTTGTGGATGCTTGCTAATAGTTCCAATCATAAGTGCATAAAATTCCAAGTCAGGGATGACATGCTAGCTGTGGCCTCTCCCACATAAAACTTGCTATCGGTCTAGTAAAGTAGTCAATTGCTTAGGGACAATCTCACAACTCCTACCACCACTTTTCCACACTCACTTTACTAACTTTATTGCTTCTTTACCTAAACAGCCCCTACTTTTTATTTACTCGCTCTTTATTATCTTGCAAACCTATCCAAAAACTCCTACAAAGTACTTCTAGTTTCATACTTGTTCTAGGTACAGCGAACGTTAAGCCTGAGTAGAGTTGTAGCGGTGGTCGATAGAACTTGAGGGAATATCTGTTCTACCTTTAGCTCCTCATTGGGTTCGACACTCTTACTTATCAAAATAGGTTACAATTGATCCCCTATACTTGTGGGTTATCAGGATGCCCTCCGGGGCATCCCCAAGCTTAGGCTCTTGGTTGTCCTTGAATATTACCTTCGGGTGCCTTGGGAATCCCCAAGCTTAGGCTCTTGCCACTCCTTATTCCATAGTTCATCAAATCCTTACCCAAAACTTGAAAACTTAACGATGCAAAACTAGACAGAAAATCTCATAAGCTTCGTTTGTATAAGAAAATAAATCACCACTTTTGCTACTGTTGTGAACCCATTATTTATTTATATTGGTGCAATATCTACTATATTCCAACTTTTCCATGGTTCATACCCCCGACATTACACATAGATTCATCGAAATAAGGAAACAACAGATAGAAAATAGAATCTGTCAAAAACGGAGCAGTCTATAGCAATCTGTAACTCTCAAATACTTCTGTAACTCCAAAGATTCTGAAAAATTAGGAAATCCTAAGGAATTTTTTTATTAATATTGTTCAAAAGGAGTCAGTATTTTATCGCGCTTCTGCTAAGAACGAAAATTAATTTCCCAGGCGCAAAAGTTTCTGTTTTTCAGCAAGATCAAATCAAGTATCACCGTAAGCTATCCCAAAGGTCTTACTTGGCACAAACACTAACTAAAACACAAACACCACATCTAACCAGAGGCTAGGTAAATTATTTAATGCAAAACAGGACGTAAAAAGAAATAACAAAAATAAAATTGGGTTGCCTCCCAACAAGCAGTATTGTTTAACGCCCCTAGCTTGGCATAAAAACGAATAGATCTAGGTATTGTCATCTTTGGTATGCAATCCACAAGTGGCTCTCATAATAGATTCATATGGCAATTTAATTTTCTTTCTTGGAAAGTGTTCCATGACCTTCCTTAATGGAAATGGAAATCTAATGTTTCCTTCTTTCATATCAATAATTGCACCTATCGTTCTAAGGAAAGGTCTACCATGTAGGATTGCATTCTATATCAAGAACAATGAAATATATGGGCACATAATTCCTATTTTCAACAATAAGCACATCATTAATCCTTCCCATAGGTTTCTTAATAGTGAAATCCGCAAGATGCAAATTTAAAGAGAAATCATCAAATTCACGGAAACCTAACAGATCACATAAAGTTCTTGGAATAGTGGAAACACTAGCACCCAAATCACACAAAAGCATGGCACTCATAATCTTTAATCTTAATTTTAATAGTAGGTTCCCACTCATCATAAAGTTTTCTAGGGATAGAAACTTCCAATTCAAGCTTTTCTTCAAAAGATTGCATCATAGCATCAACGATATGTTTAGTAAAAGCTTTGTTTTGATTATAAGCATGAGGAGAATTCAACATGGATTGCAACAAGGAAATACAATCTATTAAATAATAATTATCATAATTTAATTTCTTTAAATCCAAAAGAGTGGGTTCATTGCTACCTAAAGTTTTGACCTCTCCAATCCCACTTTTATCAATTTTTGCATCAAGATCTAAAAACTCTGAATCATTGGGACGCCTTTTAACTAAAGTTGACTCATCTCCAGTCCCATCTTTATCAAGATTTATATTGGAAAACAAAGATTCAATAGGAGTCACATCAATCACTTTAAGATCTTCATCATTATTTGTACGGAAACTAGAAGAACATGTTTTTACAAACCAATCCTTTTTAGCATGCATCTTAGCGGTTCTTTATTTGCGCTCATCAATGGAAATTCTCGTAGCTTTGAGAGACTCATTGATATCATGCTTGGGTGGAATAGATCTACGTTTCAAAGAATCAACATCAAGAGAAATTCTATCCACGTTCCTAGCCAAATCATCAATCTTAAGCAATTTTTCTTCAATCAAAGCATTGAAATTCTTTTGCGAACTCATAAATTCTTTAACACTATTCTCAAAATCATAAGGCATCTTATTATAATTTTCATAAGAATTGATGTAGGAATTACCATACTTATTAGAGGAATTACTAGGAAATGGCGTAGGATTAAAATTACCTCTATATGCGTTATTACCAAAATTGTTCCTACCAAAAAAATTCACATCCATAGATTCATTATTATTTTCAATCAAAGTAGACAAAGGCATATCATTAGGATCAATAGAATCACTCTTTCTAGCAAACAATTTCATAAGCTCATCCATCTTTCCACTCAAAACATTAATCTATTCAATTGCATGCACTTTTTTACTAGTGGAAGATCTTTTGGTACGCCATTGAGAATAATTAACCATAATATTATCAAGGAGTTTAGTAGCTTCTCCTAAAGTAATTTCCATAAAAGTGCCTCCCGCGGCCGAATCTAAAAGATTTCTAGAAGTAAAATTCAATACGGCATAAAAAAATTGTATAATCATCCACAAATTCAAACCATGAGTAGGGCAATTTCGTATCATCAATTTCATCCTCTCCCAAGATGTGCAACATGTTCTTGATCAAGTTGCTTAAAATTCATAATATCGTTCCTAAGGGAGATGATCTTAGCGGGAGGAAAATACTTGTAAATAAAAGCATCTTGATACTTTTTCCATGAATCAATATTATTTTTAGGCAAAGATGAAAACCAAGTTTTAGCACGATCTCGAAGCAAGAACGGAAATAGCTTCAATTTAACAATATCATTATCCACATCTTTTTTCTTTTGTATATCATAGAAATCAATGAAATTGTTTAGATGGGATGCGGCATCTTCACTAGGAAGGTCGAAAAATTGATCTTTCATAACAAGATTCAGCAAAGCGTCATTAATTTCACAAGATTTTGCATTAGTAGCGGGAGCAATCGGAGTGCTAATAAAATCATTATTATTGGAGTTGGAAAAGTCACACAAATTGGTATTCTCTTGAGCCATCATGATAAAGCAAGCAATCCAACACATCAGCATGCAAGAAGCAAGTGAAGAAGAGGAACGGAAGAGGGGCGAAGAAAAGGAAAATCTTTTCAAAAATCGTTTCAGAAGTGGGGGAGAGGAAAATGAGAGGCGGATGGCGAATAATGTAATGCAAGAGATGAGAGTTTATGATGGGTACTTCGTATGGCTTGACCTGGCGTAGATCTCCCCAGCAACGGCGCCAGAAATTCTTCCTGCTACTTCTTGAGCTTGCGTTGGTTTTTCCCTTTAAGAGAAAAGGGTGATGCAGCAAAGTAGACATAAATATTTCCCTCAGTTTGAGAACCAAGGTATCAATCCATTAGGAGACAATGCACAAGTCACCGAATACCTGCACAAACAAACAACTTGCACCCAACATGATAAAGGGGTTGTCAATCCCTTCACGGTTACTTGCAAAAGTGAGATCTGATAGAGATAGATAAACGGTGAAGTAAATATTTTTGGTTTATAGATCGGAAAGTAAAAGAATGCAAAAAGAGTACATCGGAAACTATAATTATAGATCGGAAACTTATATGTTGGAAAATAGACCCGGGGCCATAGGTTTCACTAGAGGCTTCTCTCAAGATAGCAAATAATACGGTGGGTGAACAAATTACTGCCGAGCCATTGATAGAAAAGTGCAAAGTTATGATGATATCTAAGTCAATGATCATGAATATAGTCATCACGTCCGTGTCAAGTAGACCGAAAAGATTCTACATCTACTACTATTACTCCACAGATCGACCGCTATCCAGCATGCATCTAGAGTATTAAGTTCATAAAGAACAGAGTAACGCATTAAGCAAGATGACATGATGTATATGAATTAACTCAAGCAATATGATAAAAACCCCATCTTTTTATCCTTGATGGCAACAATACAATACGTGCCTTGCTGCCCCTACTGTCACAGGGAAAGGACACCGCAAGATTGAACCCAAAGCTAAGCACTTCTTCCATTGCAAGAAAAACCAATCTAGTTGGCCAAACCAAACCGATAGTTCAAAGATAATTACAAAGATATCAAATCATGCATAAAATAATTCAGAGGAGATTCAAATAATATTCATAGAAAAGTTGATCATAAATCCACAATTCATCGGATCTCGGCAAACACACCGCAAAAGAGTATTACATCGAATAGATCTCCAAGAACATCGAGGAGAACATGGTATTGAGAATCAAAGAGAGAGAAGAAGCCATCTAGCTACTAGCTATGGACCCGCAGGTCTGAGGTAAACTATTCATGATCCATCGGAAGGGCAATAGAGTTGATGTAGAAGCCCTCCGTGAACGAATCCCCCTCCGGCAGGATGCCGGAAAAGGCCACTGGATGGGATCTCACGGGTATAGAAGGTTGCGGCGGCAGAAAAATGTTTTCGTGGATGACTCTGTTGGTTTGGGGATATATGGGAATATATAGGCACAGAAATTAGGTCAAGGAGTACATGAGGGGCCCACAAGGCACTACAAAAAAAAGACACATCCGTGACATTTTGGGTCGAACAATTTTTTTCTGTCATACCTATGACACTTCTATGACGATAATTGTGACAAAACCCGGTATCATCATAGATGTGGTGGGGTCCTACTTCTCTGACAAAAACTCATGACAGAAAATGGGATTTTCGTCCTGGGCGGGCCGGAGACGCAGCTGCATGACATTCTTTGGGCCGTCCATGAGAGAAAAACCGTGGTAGAAGCCAGGGCGTGGAAAATATCGGGGAGTCCCCGGTTACGGTGGGTGGTCGGGGGCCGAGCGATGCGCATTTCTCTCGTATGTACGCGCGTGTGTCTGGGCGTTGGGCTCTAACTGAACCCGAGCGAGGCGTTGGGATCTAACTGAACCCGAGCGATTACAGTGCAGGCTACGCGTTACTGAACCCAAGCGATCGGTCGATGGCTATTAACTGAACCCGATCGAGCGATTCCTTCGCTATTGCTGCTAACTGAAGCCGATTGATGCTGCCTCTGGATGAATAGTGAGCGTTGCTGGGGGGTTTGGATGAACAGTTCTCGGTGGGGGTGGATGAACAAGACCCCGTGGTGTTGCCTCTGGATGAACAGTACCCCGATCGAACGAGCCGGTTGGGGCTGGATGAACAAGACCCCGTGGAGGGCAGGATGAACAGGACCACCCCATGGAGGGCAGGATGAACAGTAGACGGTGGAGGGAAGGATGAACAGTAGCCCATGGAGGGGTGGTTGAACAGGAGCCCGTGGAGAGGGTTGGTTGAACAGTAGCCGATGGAGTAGCGTGCAGTGGAGGCTGGATGAACAGGAGCCCGTGGATGAACAGTCGCATGTGGAGGCTGGAGGAGGTCGACAGTGGATGAACAGTAGCCCGTGGAGGCTGGAGGGGGTCGACGGTGGAGATGAACAGTATCCCGTGGAGTCCCGTTTTGCGGTACGCCACACCCCTCCCGATGAACAGGACCCCCGTTTCGACCGTAGAGCTCCAACACAAGTCTGTTTCCTTCGTTTTGCGGTACGCCACACCCCTCCCGATCAACAGGACCCCCGTTTCGACCGTAGGAGGTCCATTTCCTCCGTTTTGCGGTACGCCAGACCCCTCCCGATGAACAGGATCCCATTTCGAACGTGGCCGGTCGAACACAAGGCCGTTTCCTCCGTTTTGCAATACGCCAGGCCTCGTTTCCATCGGTTGTTCCATCCAAGCCCTCCCGATGAACACGACGACGTATTCCGTTCCGACCCAGCCGGTTGGCTCCCCATGAACACGAGGACGATGTTGTTTCTCCGTTCCGACCCAGCCATGTACACGAGCCCTGGCCGTACGTATGCGCGAGTAGGCGTTTGAGACCCTGCCCGTATGTACATATGTGGCCGTATTTTCTTTCTTGCACATTGGCCATTGTATGTACGTGTACATGCTACGTGCGCGCCTCTGCTACGACACGTGCGCGCCTCTACAACGACCTGTATGTACGTACACGTTCACGACCAGAATGACAACGCTACGTAGGCTTTGACCAGGTGGGTCCCGACTGTCAGGCACTTCCTTGCGTGCGAACATGTAGCTGGTGGATCCCAGCAGTCAGGGGGCGAATCTTTTTTTTGCCCGGACGCACTTCCTTGCGTGCGAAGATGTAGCTGGTGGGTCCTAGCAGTCAGGGGGAAACGTTTTTTTCGCGAAATACGGTGGCCCGTCCGGTGGGTCCCCGCTGTCAGGTGGAGGAATAATTATTTTGCGCGTAATAAGGAGGCACTTCCTTGCTGCGGCCGTGGACCCAGCTGTCAGCCTCTCCACGTACAGTCCATGTCCGATAGAAGCCGTTCCTTGACCACGTTGACCACGCCGTGCCGAGAGCACCAGGGCTGGATGATACGTCTCCAACGTATCTATAATTTTTGATTGTTCCATGCTATATTATATTCTATTTTGGACATTATTGGGCTTTATTATACACTTTTATATAATTTTTGGGACTAACCTATTAACCGGAGGCCCAGCCCAGAATTGTTGTTTTTCCTATTTTAGGGTTTCGCAGAAAAAGAATATCAAATGGAGTCCAAACGGAATGAAACCTTCGGGAACGTGATTTTCGGAACAAACATGATCCAGAGGACTTGGACCCTACGTCAAGACATCAACCAGGAGGCCACGAGGTAGGGGGCGCGCCTACCCCGCTGGGCGCGCCCTCCACCCTCGTGGGGCCCCTGTTGCTCCACCGACGTACTCCTTCCTCCTATATATACCTACGTACCCCCAAACTACCAGATACGGAGCCAAAACCCTAATTCCACTGCCGTAACTTTCTGTATCCACGAGATCCTGTCTTGGGGCCTGTTTCGGAGCTCCGCCGGAGGGGGCATCGATCATGGAGGGCTTCTACATCAACACCATAGCCCTTCCGATGAAGTGTGAGTAGTTTACTTCAGACCTACGGGTCCATAGTTATTAGCTAGATGGCTTCATCTCTCTTTTTGGATCTCAATACAGAGTTCTCCCCCTCTCTTGTGGAGATCTATTCGATGTAATCTTCTTTTGTGGTGTGTTTGTTGAGACCGATGAATTGTGGGTTTATGATCAAGTTTATCTATGAACAATATTAGAATCTTCTCTGAATTCTTTTATGTATGATTGGTTATCTTTGCAAGTCTCTTCGAATTATCAGTTTGGTTTGGCCTACTAGATTGATCTTTCTTGCAATGGGAGAAGTGCTTAGCTTTGGGTTCAATCTTGTGGTGTCCTTTCCCAGTGACAGTAGGGGCAGCAAGGCACATATTGTATTTTTGCCATCGAGGATAACAAGATGGGGTTTATTTCATATTGCATGAGTTTATCCCTCTACATCATGTCATCTTGCTTAAAGCGTTACTCTGTTCTCTTGAACTTAATACTCTAGATGCATGCTGGATAGCGGTCGATGTGTGCAGTAATAGTAGTAGATGCAGGCAGGACTTGGTCTACTTGTTTCGGACGTGATGCCTATATACATGATCATACGTAGATATTCTCATAACTATGCTCAATTCTGTCAATTGCTCAATAGTAATTTGTTTACCCGTCGTGAATACTTATGCTCTCGAGAGAAGCCACTAGTGAAACCTATGGCCCCCGGATCTATCTTCCATCATATTAATCTTCCAATACTTAGTTATTTTTATTGCCTTTTATTTTACTTTGCATCTTTATCATAAAATTACCAAAAATATTATCTTATCATATCTATCAGATCTCACTCTTGTAAGTGACCGTGTAGGGATTGACAACCCCTTATCGCGTTGGTTGCGAGGATTTATTTGGTTGTGTAGGTACGAGGGACTCGTGTGTGGCCTCCAACTGGATTGATACCTTGTTTCTCAAAAACTGAGGGAAATACTTACGCTACTCTCCTGCATCACCCTTTCCTCTTCAAGGGAAAACCAACGCAAGTGCTCAAGAGGTAGCAAGAAGGATTTCTGGCGCCGTTGCCGGGGAGGTCTACGCAAAAGTCAATATACCAAG
The DNA here is from genome assembly GCF_003073215.2 of Triticum urartu. NCBI lineage: Eukaryota > Viridiplantae > Streptophyta > Magnoliopsida > Poales > Poaceae > Triticum > Triticum urartu. The sequence goes on along the minus strand of NC_053025.1, from coordinate 448,925,120 downwards.
TACCCATCACAACCCTTATCTCCCGCATAACATTATTTGCCATTTTCCTCTTGTTTTCCTCTCCCCCACTTCACCCTTGCCGTTTTATTCGCCCTCTCTCTCTCTATCCTCCCTCTCTTTCTCTATTTGACTCTTTTTGCCCTTTCCTCGTTTGGTTGTGTGTTGGCTTGCTTGTTTGTCACGATGGCTCAAGATAACACTAAATTGTGTGACTTTACCAATACCAACAACAATGATTTTATTAGCACTCCGATTGCTCCTCTTACCGATGCTGAATCTTGTGAAATTAATGTTGCCTTGCTGAATCTTGTCATGAAAGATCCGCTTTCCAGCCTTCCTAGTGAAGATGTCGCTACTCATCTGAATAGCTTCGTTGATTTGTGTGACATGCAAAAGAAGAAAGATGTGGATAATGATATTGTTAGATTGAAGCTATTTCCTTTTTCGCTTATAGATCGTGCTAAAGCTTGGTTTTCGTCTTTGCCTAAAAATAGTATTGATTCGTGGAATAAGTGCAAAGATGCTTTTATCTCTAAGTATTTTCCTCCCGCTAAGATCATCTCTCTTAGAAACGATATTATGAATTTTAAGCAACTTGATCATGAACATGTTGCACAAGCTTGGGAGAGGATGAAATTAATGATACGTAATTGCCCTACGCATGGTTTGAATTTGTGGATGATTGTACAAAAATTTTATGCTGGATTGAATTTTGCTTCTAGAAATCTTTTAGATTCGGCCGCGGGAGACACTTTTATGGAAATCACTTTCGGAGAAGCTACTAAACTCCTGGATAATATTATGGTTAATTATTCTCAATGGCACACTGAAAGATCTACTAATAAGAAAGTGCATGTGATAGAAGAAATTAATGTTTTGAGTGGAAAGATGGATGAACTTATGAAATTATTTGCTAATAAAACTGTTTCTTCTGATCCTAATGATATGCCTTTTTCTACTTTGATTGAGAATAATAACGAATCTATGGATGTGAATTTTGTTGGTAGGAAAAATTTTGGTAACAACGCATATAGAGGAAACTTTAACCCTAGGTCGTATCCTAGTAATTCCTCTAATAATTATGGTAATTCCTACAACAATTCTTATGGAATTTATAATACGATGCCCTCTGATTTTGAATCTAATATTAAAGAATTTATTACTTCGCAAAAGAATTTCAATGCTTTGATTGAAGAAAAATTGCTTAAGATTGATGAGTTGGCTAGGAACGTTGATAGAATTTCTCTTGATGTTGATTCTTTGAAACTTAGATCTATTCCACCTAAGCATGATATCAATGAGTCTCTCAAAGCCATGAGAATTTCCATTTATGAGTGCAAAGAAAGAACCCCTAGGATGCGTGCTAAGAAAGACAGCTTTATAAAAGTGTGTTCTTCTAGTTTCCATGATAATAAAGATGAAGATCTAAAAGTTATTGATGTGTCCCATATTAAATCTTTGTTTTGAAATATTAATCTTGATAACAATGGGACTGAATATGATCCACCTTTACCTAGACAACGTTCCAAAAATTCTGAGTCTTTAGATCTTGATGCTAAAATTGTTAAAAGTGGGATTGAAGAAGTCAAAACTTTAAATATTGATGAACCCACTATTTTGGATTTCAAGGAATTCAATTATGACAATTTCTCTTTGATAGATTGTATTGCCTTGTTGCAATCCGTGCTAAATTCTCCTCATGCTTATAGTCAAAATAAAGCTTTTACTAAACATATCGTTGATGCTTTGATGCAATCTTATGAAGAAAAACTTGAGTTGGAAGTTTCTATCCCTAGAAAACTTTATGATGAGTGGGAACCTACTATTAAAATTAAAATTAAAGATCATGAATGCTATGCTTTCTGTGATTTGGGTGCTCATGTTTCCACGATTCCAAAGACTTTATGTCATTTGTTAGGATTCCGTGATTTTGATGATTGCTCTTTAAACTTGCACCTTGCGGATTCCACTGTTAAGAAACCTATGGGAAGAATTAATGATGTTCTTATTGTTGCAAATAGGAATTATGTGCCCGTAGATTTTATTGTTCTTGACATAGATTGCAATCCTTCATGTCCTATTATTCTTGGTAGACCTTTCCTTAGAACGATTGGTGCAATTATTGATATGAAGGAAGGGAATATTAGATTCCAATTTCCGTTAAGGAAAGACATGGAACACTTCCCTAGAAATAAAATTAAATTACCTTATGAATCTATTATGAGAGCCACTTATGGATTGCCTACCAAAGATGGCAACACCTAGATCTATCCTTGCTTTTTATGCCTAGCTAGGGACGTTAAACGATAGCGCTTGTTGGGAGGCAACCCAATTTTATTTTTATTCCTTGATTTTTTTCTCATGTTTAGTAATAAATAATTTATCTAGCCTCTGTTTTAGTTGTGTTTTTTGTGTTTAATTAGTGTTTGTGCCAAGTAGAACCGTTGGGAAGACTTGGGGAAGGTCTTGTTAATCTTGCTGTAAAAAACAGAAACTTTAGCGCTCACGAGAACTGCTGCCATTTTTATTTGAAAAGTTCTATTTAGTTAATTATTTTTGAAGATGATTAATAGATAAATTCCTCACGTCCAGCAATTTAATTAAGAATTTTTGGGGTTCCAGATCTTGCGTTAGCTACAGATTACAATAGACTATTCTGTTATTGACAGATTCTGTTTTTCGTGTGTTGTTTGCTTATTTTGATGAATCTATGGCTAGTAAAATAGTTTATAAACCATAGAGAAGTTGGAATACAGTAGGTTTAACACCAATATAAATAAAGAATGAGTTCATTACAGTACCTTGAAGTGGTGTTTTGTTTTCTTTCGCTAACGGAGCTCACGAGATTTTCTACTTTAAGTTTTGTGTTGTGAAGTTTTCAAGTTTTGGGTAAAGATTATATGGATTATGGAACAAGGAGTGGCAAGAGCCTAAGCTTGGGGATGCCCATGGCACCCCAAGATAATCTAAGGACACCTAAAAGCCAAAGCTTGGGGATGCCCCGGAAGGCATCCCCTCTTTCGTCTACTTCTATCGGTAACTTTACTTGGAGCTATATTTTTATTTACCACATTATATGTGTTTTGCTTGGAGCGTCTTGTATTATTTGAGTCTTTAATTGTTAGTTTTCCACAATCATCCTTGCTGCACACACCTTTTTGAGAGACACACACATGATTCGGAAATTATTAGAATAATCTATGTGCTTCACTTATATCTTTTGAGTTATATAATTTTTGCTCTAGTGCTTCACTTATATCTTTTAGAGCACGTTGGTGGATTTGTTTTATAGAAACCATTGTTCTCTCATGCTTCACTTAGACTATTTTGAGAGTCCTACAAAATGGCATGGTAATTTTCTTTAATTATTTGAGGCATTCAAGATTAATAAATAAAATTTTCTTATGAGTGTTGAATACTATGAGAAGTTTGAAACTTGATAATTGTTTTGAGATATGTAGATGGTGATATTAGAGTCGTGCTAGTGAGTAATTGTGAATTTGAAAACTGCTTGTGTTGAAGTATGTGATTCCCGTAGCATGCATGTATGGTGAACCGTTATGTTAAGAAGTCGGAGCATGATGTATTTATTGATTGTCCTCCTTATGAGTGGCGGTCGGGGACGGGCGATGGTATTTTCCTACCAATCTATGCCCCTAGGAGCATGCGCGTAGTACTTTGCTTCGATAACTAATAGATTTTTGCAATAAGTATGTGAGTTCTTTATGACTAATGTTGAGTCCATGGATTATACGCACTCTCACCCTTCCACCATTGCTAGCCTCTCTAATACCGCGCACCTTTTGCCGGTATCATACACCCACCATATACCTTCCTCAAAACAGCCACCATACTTACCTATCATGGCATTTCCATAGCCATTCTGAGATATATTGACATGCAAATTTCCACTGTTCCATTTATCATGACACGCTGCATCATTGTCATATTGCTTTGCATGATCATGTAGTTGACATTTTAGTAGTGGCAAAGCCACCGTTCATAATTCTTTCATATAAGTCACTCATGCATCATTGCTATCCTGGTACACCGCCGGAGGCATTCATATAGAGTCATACCTTGTTCTAGTATCGAGTTGTAATCATTGAGTTGTAAATAAATAGAAGTGTGATTATCATCATTCATAGAGTATTGTCCCAAATAAAAAAAAGGCCAAAGAAAAAAAAGAAGGCCCCAAAAAAAGGGGCAATACCACTATCCTTTTTCCACACTTGTGCTTCAAAGTAGCACCATGATCTTCATAATAGAGAGTCTCCTATTTTATCACTTTCATATACTAGTGGGAATTTTTCATTATAGAACTTGGCTTGTATATTCCAACGATGGTCTTCCTCAAAATCCCCTAGGTCTTCATGAGCAAGCAAGTTGGATGCACACCCACTTAGTTTCTTTTTGGTGAGCTTTCATATATTTATAGCTCTAGTGCATCCGTTGCATGGCAATCCCTACTCACTCACATTGATATCTATTGATGGGCATCTCCATAGCCCGTTGATACGCCTAGTTGATGTGAGACTATCTTCTCCCTTTTTGTCTCCTCCACAACCACCATTCTATTCCACCTATAGTGCTATGTGCATGGCTCACGCTCATGTATTGCGTGAAAATTGAAAAAGTTTGAGAACAATAAAAGTATGAAACAATTGCTTGGCTTGTCATCGGGGTTGTGCATGATTTGAATACTTTCTGTGGTGAAGATGGAGCATAGCCAGACTATATGATTTTGTAGGGATAACTTTCTTTGGCCATGTTATTTTGAAGAGACACAATTGCTTAGTTAGTAGTATGCTTGAAGTATTATTATTTCTATGTCAATATTAAACTTTTGTCTTGAATCTTTCGGATCTGAATATTCATACCACAATTTAGAGAATTACATTGAAATTATGCCAAGTAGCATTCCACATCAAAAATTCTGTTTTTATCATTTACCTACTCGAGGACGAGCAGGAATTAAGCTTGGGGATACTTGATACGTCTCCAGTGTATCTATAATTTTTTATTGTTCCATGCTATATTATATTCTGTTTTGGACATTATTGGGCTTTACTATACACTTTTATATTATTTTTGGGACTAACCTATTAACCAAAGGCCCAGCCCAGAATTGTTGTTTTTTGCCTATTTTAGGGTTTCGTAGAAAAAGAATATCAAACGGAATCCAAACGGAATGAAACCTTCGGGAACGTGATTTTTGGAATGAACATGATCCAGAGGACTTGGACCCTACGTCAAGACATCACCAGGAGGCCACGAGGTAAAGGGGGCGCGCCCTCCACCCTCGTGGGCCCCATGTTGCTCCACCAACGTACTCCTTCCTCCTATATATACCTACGTACCCCCAAACTACCAGATACGGAGCCAAAACCCTAATTCCACCACCGTAACTTTCTGTATCCATGAGATCCCATATTGGGGCCTGTTCCGGAGCTCCGTCGGAGGGGGCATCGATCACGGAGGGCTTCTACATCAACACCGTAGCCCTTCCGATGAAGTGTGAGTAGTTTACCTCAGACCTATGGGTCCATAGTTATTAGCTAGATGGCTTCTTCTCTTTTTGGATCTCAATACAAAGTTCTCCCCCTCTCTTGTGGAGATCTATTCGATGTAATCTTCTTTTGCGGTGTGTTTGTTGAGACCGATGACTTGTGGGTTTATGATCAAGTGTATCTATGAACAATATTTGAATCTTCTGTGAATTCTTTTATGTATGATTGGTTATCTTTGCAAGTCTCTTCGAATTATCAGTTTGGTTTAGCCTACTAGATTGATCTTTCTTGCAATGGGAGAAGTGCTTAGCTTTGGGTTCAATCTTGCGGTGTCCTTTCCCAGTGACAGTAGGGGCAGAAAGGCACGTATTGTATTGTTGCCATCGAGGATAACAAGATGGGGTTTATTTCATATTGCATGAGTTTATCCCTCTACATCATGTCATCTTGCTTAAAGCGTTACTCTGTTCTCTTGAACTTAATACTCTAGGTGCATGCTGGATAGCGGTCGATGTGCGGAGTAATAGTAGTAGATGCAGGCAGGAGTCGGTCTACTTGTTTCAGACGTGATGCCTATATGCATGATCATACATAGATATTCTCATAACTATGCTCAATTCTGTCAATTGCTCAACAGTAATTTGTTTACCCGCCATGAATACTTATGCTCTCGAGAGAAGCCACTAGTGAAACCTATGGCCCCCGGGTGTATCTTCCATCATATTAATCTTCCAATACTTAGTTATTTTTATTGCCTTTTATTTTACTTTGCATATTTATCATAAAAGTACCAAAATATTATCTTATCATATCTATCTGATCTCACTCTCGTAAGTGACCGTGTAGGGATTGACAACCCCTTATCGCGTTGGTTGCGAGGATTTATTTGTTTGTGTAGGTACGAGGGACTCGTGCATGGCCTCCTACTAGATTGATACCTTGTTTCTCAAAAACTGAGGGAAATACTTACGCTACTCTGCTGCATCACCCTTTCCTCTTCAAGGGGAAACCAACGCAAGTGCTCAAGAGGTAGCACTGGACGACGGCGGGTCCTAGGAAGGGGTTGACGCGGAGCCGGGGAAGATGTGGCGGTGGATGCCCATGCGTAGAGGAGTACGAGGGTTCACTGGTTCTCTGCGGTGTGAGGCTACCGTCGCTGCAGAATAACAGGGGGTGTGGGTGAGTAGAGGGATGGCCTGGCCAGCGGTGGGAATAGTAGGGGGCGGTGAGGCCTCCGCAGCAGCACAGCCGGCCACGGGAGGCAGGAGCATGCGGCACGACCGGTGCTGCTTTGGGCGGCTGGAGCAACAAGACCAGAGGCTGAAGAAGCACTACGGCCGTTGGATGGACATCGTACGGTCACTGGAGCTAGAATCGTTCATATTGACTAAGTTGACAAAGCACTTCGTCCCCGTCAGCTTAGTAGGCCCACAAGTCAGCCTCCCACCAAGGTGGGTCCCAACTAGAAGGGGGAGTATTTATTTTTTTGTGCATAATAAGGAGGCACTTCCGGTGGGTCCGAGCTGACAGCGGGGGAGTGTTTTTTCGCGCAATACGGTGGCCCGTCTGGTGGGTCCCAGCAGTCAGGGGGAAACATTTTTTTCGCGAAATACGGTGGCCCGTCCGGTGGGTCCCTGCTATTAGGTGGAGGAATCATTATTTTCCGTGTAATAAGGAGGCACTTCCTTGCTGCTGTCGTGGACCCAGCTGTCAGCCTCTCCACGTACAATCCACGTCTGATGGAAGCTGTTCCTTGACCACGTTGACCACGCCATGCCAAAAGCACCAAGGCGGTGGACGACGGCGAGGCCTAGGAAGGGGACAACGCGGAGCCGGGGAAGACGCGGCACTGGAAGCCTGTGTAGAGAGGAGTACGAGGGTTCACTGGTTCGGCTGCAGTGTGAGGCTGCCGTCGCCACAGAATAACAGGGGGTGTGGGTGAGTAGAGGGATGGCCTGGCCAGCGGTGGGAGTAGTAGGGGCGGTGAGGCCTCCGCGGCATCACAGCTGGCCACGGGAGGCAGGAGCACGCGGCACGACCGGCGCTGCTTTGTCGGCTGGAGCAAAAAGACCAGAGGTTGAAGAAGCACTACGGCCGTTGGATAGACATCGTACGGTCACTACATCTAGAATCGTTTATATTGACTAAGTTGACAAAGCCCTTGGTACGCGTCAACTTAGTAGGCCCACAGGTTAGCCTTCGAAACGGTGCACCCCAGATGTCAGGGGGAGGAATCATTTTTTGGGCGGCTGAAGCAAGAATATCTGAGATTGAAGAAGAAGCACAACATCCGTTGGATGGACATCCAACGGCCACAGCTGCCAGAACCGTGTGTTGTTGACAAAGCCTTGCATACGCGTCAACTTAGTTTTTTTAGGGGACGCGTCAACTTAGAAGGCCCACAAGTGTGTGGCAGAGAACATATAGCCCATTTGCGATTTGTAAGAATGTACAACCAATTTTTTATTCTAATGGGATTTACTATAACCCATTTACAGTTTGTTAAAAGTATAGCCCATTTTCTAGCTAGGACAATGATTAATAATTTCAACCAACCGCTCAAAACAGAATTCAAAAAAATCCCACATTTTTATGGGATCTGAAATATTTTTATCCGAAATTTCTAGTCAGATTAAATATAATATCAAAATAAAGTTGTATTGCGTTAAAATCCAACGAAATATTGCGCGCGCAACAAGTAATGAAATTAAAATTTTCAAATTCCGAAAATAATATATTTTTTAAACTAATTACGCGTTTGGTGCATTTTTTATAGTTACTGCCCAGTTATTATAATTACATCCCATTTATTATTTTCTTAAAGTCCATTTTCTTGTTAAGCCCAGCGGGGCAGAGAATAACAAGTTGACTCGGATATTGTGTACAACTGTCGGCCTAGTTGCATTGCTGATGTTGATAAAAAGGCATGTGTAGTACAATACAACCTAACATGGCTACTCAGCCCACATTAAGCGATGCCGGAAAGGCCCAAACAAGGCTTCTGTACAACTTTTTGAAGTCACTAAGCTCAATTAATAACTTAAGAAAAAAGTTAGATTACAGTGGAACCTAATTAAAAGCTGTCGCGAGCAAAGAAATAATTCAACGGGTCCCACTTGTGCGTGTGTGTGCATGTGTGTGTGTGTGAGAGAGAGAGAGAGACCCATCGGTCGATGCTCGTAAATACATCTTTCAGCCATATGCATTGATGATGCTCAGTAAAAACTTATATAGTTGACACAATCATATAGAACATCATAGCACACTAAACTTGCATACAAAAATTTCACGCAGGCGGCACAATCAGGATGGAAGAAGTGGATCGCTACGGGTAGGGCTATGTGGAAACCAATGAACTCGTACATAACAGTTCATCGTCTTTATCAATGACAGGGAAATATATTGAACGTTGTGCAAAGAAAGTAGACAGACAACACAATAAGTTCTGCTAGCACATTAAGTTGACGTACAACCCTTTCTAAAAAAAGTTCAGGTACAAAATTAGAACAGGTCAAAATCAAATGTATTGGCACATCAGTGCTTCACACCATAGCTCTGATTTAAGTAGTATCTGACAAGATTCAGTTATTACCTCAAATTAGAGCACATCCAGGCAGCCAACCCTGCCTCTTCTCCCAAAGAAGCAGTGGCCTCTGCCGCGCGATGGAGTAGGCCCTATGCCATCCATCGTTCCAAGCAACAAGGGGAAAGTCTGACGTTGACTCCTGTAATGGACGTCGTCGACGGACCCTGGCACCAGCGGCGGCGGCAGGACTTTGATTGATGGATTGACCACTTCTTTGACATGCACGAACACTCAATACAGGTACATCCCTAACGTGGTTTGCGGCGGCCTTGATGGCGACGAATAGTACAACCCTGGTTCCTGCACCGGTATCTCAACACCAATCACCTTCGGTATGGTCGACGGCTTGTTCATCCATACCATAACCATCAGAGCCCAGCTGTCTGGAGGAACAAACATACTTACGAGCTCACCTCCAAGGTCGTTGATAAGCTCATTCATGGACTCGTTGTTCCAAGCACGTCGAGGCATGCCGTGGAAGGTAAGCTTTGTTAAAAACTCAAGCTCAGAGGGTACCGAGCCCCATCCTAGGTGCCACCGATCAAAGCTCACCAGCGCGCCATTGCAGAACAAACGCCGGGAAGATTCGAACACATGACTGCGGTCGAAAGTTGTCCGGAACCTGACGAAGAAATCAGCCGGTGGTGGACTGACTTTGATGAGAAAGTCACTTATTTGGATGCCATGCACAATGCCAAGAGCTTTGACAAGGTCGTCCGGCGAGACAGAAGGCCGGTCGCCGTTGATGGTTACCATCAGCACTTTGCCGGCAAACTGGTCGTCAAGCGCCGCCATGGCACTGTTGAGCGACAGCACGCAGCGACTGAAGGCAGGACGGACCTCAGGATCTCCGGCTCAGAGATCCACGTTGACCGGCGACATGATAGTGAGCTTGAGTACAGGGAGTACAGGAGGGGGATTTGGGAGAACTGGAGTAGGAATCGAGATTCCAGAGTTGGGGGAGGGGCGGGAGATTGGGGATGAAAAGGTAGCTTGAATTTCGAACATGCGCCAATATGCTCTCGGCGCGCAAGCGCACGAAAACACCGGTGGCACCCACATGTCGGCCTAAGAGTCCTTATTCTTTCTTTTTTGGAGAGCCCGGCCTTTTTTAGGATCTTTTGAGAGCCCGACCTGAGAGTCATAATTGACCTGTTTGGCATTGTGTTACTACTCGGCCCATATTCAACGACACCTCACTAGCCCAAACAAGTGTACATCATCGAAAAGACACTAAGCTCAAATTATATAACTTGAAAAAAGGAGATACACTCTGAACACTAGAGAATGGTGATGCCCTCATTTAGCCCACCAGTAGTTCGAGACAATAAAAAGTTCGAAACAACGATATATACAACATTCAAACACTGACTAGTGACTACTACTGACATAAACAGCAAGACATGATAGTTCGTAAGAAGTCTTGCTACACCACCAAAACGCACCCATCTGCAGCGCTTAGACTCACGTGATCCAGACGAGAATGACATTCTAAACTGAGCCAACTATTACATAGCAAGAGTGACATAGACGAGGATGACCAAATGACAAGGAATATGCATAACAAAAGAAAGAACTACCCATCCAGAACAAGAAGCAAAGACAACAAAGTCATTCGAAGAGCTGATCCAACACGATCATAATTTGCAGCCCCGCTTCAACGGCCAATGATCCGGAGACACCAGTACTCCACCCTTTCGACGCAACAACCCAATTACCTATCAACCTAAAGGCTTGAACCACATCACTGCCTGTCGTAATTGAGACATCCAAGGATCAAAGTTAATCCGGATGCCTTTGTCATTCTCACCTTCTTTTGGCTGCAGGCTGCATCGTTGAAAATCAGGGGAGTTTTCTCCCGAACTCCTAGAGCTCGCCATGTAGACATGGTTTTCCATAGCAAATAGAGCCTCTCTGTCATCAAGGTCCTTGCCAACAGTGATTGTCGGTGTCAAAACCGGTGGATCTCGGGTAGGGGGTCCCGAACTGTGCATCTAGGCCGGATGGTAATAGGAGGCAGGGGACACAATGTTTTATAGTCCAGGAGTCCGGCCGAAGGTATAGTCCGGATATCCGGACACCCCCTAATCCAGGACTCCCTCAGTAGCCCCTGAACCAGGCTTCAATGACGACAAGTCCGGCGCGCAGATTGTCTTCGGCATTGCAAGGCGGGTTCCTCCTCCAAGTACTTCATAGAAGATTTTGAACAGAAAGGTAGTGTCCGGCTCTGCAAAATAAGTTTCCACATATTGCCATAGAGAGAATAATATTTACACAAATCTAATCTGCTGACGTATTCCGTAGCGTGACATTACACCACGGCCAAGTCTTTATTCGAATCATTTTACTGTCCCACCTCAGTGCGTTTAGCGAGGCGGTTTCCTTGGCACGTCTTGTTAAAGCAGAGATCGTGTCCCCTCATTCCGGGATTCTCATCAATACGGGCGTGGGTAACCCAGTCGTACCAGTTGGTATGTTTTCTCGATCAAAGGCGAGTCCCAAACGGTCATGGGGAGGGCCCTTGGTATTCAACCTCTTATAAAGAGACCAAGGCCTTACTCCTTTCTTTCAATCTCAAACAAGTTCGCCCTTCGCCTCGAGTTCCAACACCCAAGGCTCCAGATTTCAGGCGCTTTGGACCTTCGACAATGTACGGTTCGGACCTTCGAGGCCGATGGATGCCCTCCTCCATCACGGAGGAGGACGTGCTGAAGTTGAGAGAGGCCAGGTTCTTGACCGGCGAAATCTGGCATAGGCTGCCTGCTCAAGGGCAGGTCATTCCCACTCCCAAGCCTGGTGAGAGTGTGGTGTTCATGTCTCACTTCCTTCGGGGGCTAGGCTTCCCGACGGATCCCTTCGTGAGGGGGCTCATGTTCTATTATGGGCTGGAATTTCACGACTTAGCTCCGGAGTCCATCCTCCATATTTCCTCATTTATCATCGTGTGTGAAGCCTTCCTCCGTATTACTCCTCACTTCGGACTATGTCTCAAGACCTTCAAAGTAGAGCCGAAGATGATCGAGGGACGGCACGCGGAGTGCGGAGGTGCTTTTATAAGCAAGAATGCTGGTGCTCCATGGCCCGAGGGCTCTTTTCAAGAGGAGTCTAGCTTATGGCAACGAGAGTGGTTTTATATTACCGCTCCCAGGAGCACCAAGTGGGTGGCGCTGCCTGCTTTCCGCTCGGGTCCCCCGCCACGACTGGCGTCATGGGTCAATAAGGGGCTAGACTGGGGATCGGCAAAGGATGTGCTCCTGTTGCAGGGCCGCATCCGAGATCTCCTAGAAAGAGACATCAGTCTGGTCGTGGTGACGCAGGTCATGTTAATTCGACGAGTTCTGCCCTGCAAACATCGCCCACTCCGCCTGTGGGAGTTCAACTCGGAGGGACCACGAGTTCTCCAACATTTTCTTGGCATGACGCCCGTGGAGATGTACAAATTGTTCTTCGGACCACAAGTAGTGTGTCTGGATTCTACGGAAGATGCAGGTCTGAGCTGCAATCGTCCGGATACTCAAGTAAGTAGCCTTGTGCCCGGACTCGCTATCCGTATATTTATCATAAAATTGCCCCTAAAAGAGCTGTCCTTTAAACAGGGGTGGATAGTGAAAGCAAAGCTAATCAGGTGTCCGGCCCCCCTCCCCGAGACCACGCCGGATCTCGTGCTAGTCAGGATGTTGGAGGTTGTGCCTTCAGAGGAAAGCGAGGGAGGGGACAAGGAAGCTACAGCCTCCTCGAAGAAGGTTGTCCAGAAGGGAGGAATCGAAAATTCCTCTCCCCAGGGGAAGAAGAGGACCGCCTCTGACGACCCGGAGACCATGGCCTCAAAGCGGGGGAAGAAATCTTCATCAGAGGGTCTTGTGCCGGGGGATACTTCGGCCGAATTATGCCCTCAAGGGGATCAGCCCTCCACCGAGCCGTAAGTAGAGAGGAGTTTTTATTTTTAAGAAATGAGAGAAATCCTTGCGTTATATCTGAGAAGAGTAATCGAAAATTTACCTTGTAGCTCGGACCTTAGCCCTTCTCAGCAGAGCTCGTCTTCAGGGGATCTTCTTCCGGAGATGATGGAGAGCGGAACGCCTCCCCCTGCCGTACCGCCTTGCGAGCCGGGCGATCCTGAGGTATCGTCGCGGAGTGTTTCTCCGAATCCAACAGGGCCGGAAGGTAGTTATATGGCCCCCCCAAAGCCCTCCGTGTCCGGCCTTCGAAAAGGGCCATTGGACGAGTCCTGCACCGTCTGGTGCGCGGTCGGAGGAGCTGAAGGATCTGCTAGGGCGAGCATCTATCTCAGAGGAGCACCGTGCATTGATGGGTACGGTGATTGAGAGGATTTCATCCGCGGAGAGCGGAATGCACGAGGCCGTCAGGAGTTTACTAACAGGTTTTGAGGTACGCGAAATAATGTACCCTTTTTGGACAGTTGCGCATAAACAAGATACGCCCTGTGTAGATAGTAGCCCCTGAGACTCTGTGCGTTGTCAAAAGTGACGGTGCGTAGAGGATCATAATCCCAGGTCTAATATGCCGCCTTCATACATAGGTGGCGAAGTGTCGGGTGGCCAGCCGGACTGATGAATTTGCCGAGCTAAAGCGGCAACTTGACGTGGCAGATGCCGACATCACGCTTGTCAACAAGCAGCTTGACGAGGCACAAGGTATATAATTACTCCGGCGGCACCTTGGTAAGAGGAGCTTTATGCCAGTATCTTATAATGTGTGCGCTTGATGCAGATGGTGCTGCTGCCATGGAGAATCTTCGGGCGGAACTTGCCCGAGCCAAGGAGCAAGCCAGGAAAAGTGATGCGGCTGCCGGAAAGGCAATTGAAGAGCTGAAAGCCGAATAGGCTCCTCACTGCCAAAGCAAGAAGGAAATGGCCGAGATGGCTGTGAAGCTGAAGAGTACTGCTGACCGTTGCAAGCTTCTTGAAAAAGAAGATCAGGCGGAACAGATGGACCTGGAGAAGGCCATTGCCGATGCCAAGGATGCTCGCTCTGCGATGAGAGCTATGAAGGAGGAGCTGCGTCAGGCCGGAGAGATCGCGGCTGGAAAGCCCTTTATGCTGTGGAGGAAGTTCTGTGATCCTAAACATGCTTCGTTAAACCGGATGTGGAGTACGGCGGACACCTATCTGGATTTGGCAGCGAGTGCCGCAGATGCGGCCGAACACTTCCGAGATCAAGAAGATTGCGAAGTAGAAAAGCTCTTTTGGTCGCAGTTCCACAATCCGGAGCGTCCACTGTCATTAGCCGATCGTTTGGCCGAATGGGCCGAGCTAAATAGGTTGTCCGAACTCACCATGAAGTATGTCATGAGTCATCTATGGCCAGAGAGGCCAGAGCCGAAAAGTTATTTCAACTTGGTGCAGCAGTTCCTTGGTGCTGCGCCGCATATCAATGCGATGAAGAGGTCAGCGTGCATAGAGGGTGTGCGGATGGCTCTTGCCCATGTCAAGACATACTAGGCAGAAATGGAGGCCACCGCTGTTGCATCCCCAGACTCGGATGGAAGCCGAGTACCTGCCGAGCACTATTTTCAGGAAGTTCTGCAAGGCGCTCGTTTAATAGAGACGCAGTGCTTGAAGGATACTATATTCGAATAGCATATATTATTGTAAAACAATATTTTGATAAATTGTAGAAGCTTTTTATACTTGTGCCTACAAGTATTATAATACCTCCTGTGCGGCCGTTTAACATATATGTATATATAATCTGAAAGATGGCAGTCGTCGGCTTCAACCCCCACGCACATAATGCGGGGGTGTTCGCAGAAGGCGCATTTTCACACTTGATCCAACGTCTTGGCCCTACAAAGGAGGTGATAGCGCAGCGAACTAGGCAATCGGACTATGATGCTTTATCACTTTCACTTAGCCATAGGAGTTTGACAGTGAGGCTACTTATATAGCCCCTGGTGGCGCCTGCGCTCGCCCGAACTCGGGGCGCGTATGTGCCTGGCCGAGAAGCGGCCCTTCGTTAATGCGGAGGAATCCTAAAGATTCCGGTAAGTCATCGAGTGGTTGACCAGTCTCACGCTATATCATGACAGTCAGTTTTCGGCTTTCTCTACTGAGGTGCTCGCCTGGCCGAACCAGGGCACAATCGCAGTAGTTCTCCCGGTGCCGCCTTAGCCGATAAAGCGGAACGTAAGGTAGCAAAACACAGGAGCCGGGCAAACCCAACATTTGACCAAAGACATGATTCGGAGCTGATGCATACAAGGCCAAACTCGCGACTCTGAACACTCCCTAAGGTATTCGGTCTTTATGAGGGTGGGCGGGATAACGGCCTTAGTAATAAGCCCCTAGTGTCCAGGTACGCGCAAAAACTCTGACGTGGCCACATGCCAAAACGCCAGCCTCCTCCTTGGTTATACCAAGAAACCAGGGGATGTGTATCAACAAGAGACAGTAAAAAAGGTTTATGCAGGGTCTTAATCTGAAAAGAATCCTTGGAACGGGTCCCTGCTGCACGTCTGCGCCTGTGTCTCCGTTGTGCCGTATCCTGGACGGGCGTAGCACGGTGTTCATCTGTAAAAGAGAGGAACTTAGTTAAATAAAGATCGTGTCGAACATGAGTTATACTAAATAAACAAAGTATAAATCAAAATGGGTAAAACTGAGCTTTATTGTCTCTTGTTTTATATGCGCAGAGCCCCTAGTACAGGGGTATACGGCTATTAAGCCTTTATCAATTGTATGTTTATGCCGGACTCGTCTAGCCGTGTCCGTGGTCTTGACAACCTATTTAGGTGCTTTGGCTGGTGAAGCCGCTTTATTGTGGGGCTGTCAAGGCAGCCGCACTGTCTTCCGCGCGGGAGGAACACTCAATATTTTCCCTTTAATGAGATGATGCCTCGTGGACCGGGCATCTTAAGTGTAAGAGATGCATAATGCGGTATTGCGTTAAAGCGGGCGAAAGCTTCGCGTCCCAGCAGTGCTTGATAGCTACTTGAGAATGGGGCGATGTGGAAAGTTAGCTATTCGCGATGGAAGTTATCGGGGGAGCCGAGCATAACTTCTAGCCGGAGAGAACCCATGAAACGGGTATCCGGGCCTGGCGTTACCCCTTGAAAGGAGGTTTTGCTATGGCGAATTTTTGTTGGGTCTATCCCCATGTTGCAGATTGTGTCCTGGTATAACAGGTTTAGACCACTGCCGCCATCCATCAGGACATTTGTAAAGTGGAGTCCGCCGATTATTGGATCTAATACCAAGGCGGTCCAGCCTGCATTCTGGATACTTCTAGAGTAATCCTGATGGTCGAAGGTGATCGGTTTTAACAACCATTGGCGAGACTCCTTTGGGATAGGCCGTATGGCACGTATCTCTATTGGCGCCATTCTGTTCGTCACGTGAAGTAAGTTTACTGTTTTGACTTCTTGTGGGAAATCCTTTTGTTTCCTGGTGCTCTGCTTGTGGGGTTCGTCATCGTCCTCACTTGGTGTGTCGGGCCCCTTGTGTTCGGCGTTGAGTTTGCCAGATTGCTTGAAAACCCAACAATCTCTATGGGTATGGTTCGCAGGCTTCCAGGGAGTACTATGTATTTGACATATCTTGTCCAAGATTTTGTTTAAGTTGGATAGCTCGTCCCTATTATCCTTGAGGGGCAGCTTTCTCTGATTCTGCCATGAGCTTTTGAATCCGGCATTGACCGCCGTGCTCTTTGGGCTGTTTCCCTTATTCCAGCGCCGGTCCTTGCTGCGTCGGGGTTTTCCGTTTCCATCCCTAACTTCGGATGTACTTGGGTCGCTGGTGCTACATCTTGCCAACCAGCTGTCCTCTCCTGCACAAAAGCGGGTCATGAGGCTTGTTAATGAGGCCATTGTTCTTGGCTTTTCTTGGCTGAGGTGTCTGGAGAGCCATTCGTCTCAAACGTTATGCTTAAAAGCTGCTAGGGCTTCGGCGTCCGGACAGTCGACTATCTGATTCTTTTTAGTAAGAAATATGTTCCAGAATTTCCGGGCTGACTCTCTGGGTTGTTGAGTTATGTGACTGAGATCGTCTGCATCCGGAGGGCGGACATAGGTCCCTTGAAAATTTGCCCGGAAAGCATCCTCAAGCTCTTCCCAACTTCCAATGGTGTTTTCGGGAAGGCTTTTGAGCCAATGCCGGGCTGGCCCTTTAAGCTTGAGGGGTAAGTATTTTATGGCGTGGAAGTCATCCCCTCTAGCCATGTGTATGTGGAGGATATAATCCTCGATCCAGACCCCAGGGTCTGTTGTTCCATCGTACGCCTCTATGTTTACGGGCTTGAATCCCGCTGGAAATTCATGGTCCAGCACCTCATCGGTGAAACATAGGGGGTGTGCGGCACCCCTGTATTTGGGTGTGCCGTGATGTTCGGATATTTGTTGTGTTGCATTGCTTACTAGAGCTTGCTTTCTTGGCCCGTAGATAGATCTGGCTGGGCCATCTTTTTGATGCGGATCCTTTGGTGGATCGTGTGCCGGCTTGTGTGCGGCGCCGCTTGCCGCTCCATGCTGGCCATTCAGTCGTCTATCCAACCGGGTGGCTTTCCTATTTTTTGACTGCGGGGGCTCTAAGGCCTCCTCGTCAAATTCAGGCAGTAGCTTTCGCTTGGATAGCTTTTTGTGCGGCGACTGCCGCCATATTTGTCTGCGGTGTTGCGTACTTTGCTCCATCTGATGCTGAGTGCATCTTCCGCAGTTTTGAGCTTCCGCTTCTGCTTTTTCAGGCTACGCGCAGTGGCGATGAGCCTTTTGTGGAGGTTCTTCTGCTCCATGAGCCTACCCGACGTAAGGTCGTCCGGACTGTTGTTTTCGCCGGGGACGGGGTGTTCGGTTTGTTTATCCAAGTTGCCCTGTTCGGACGGTTGCTCGAAGGCATGTTCGTCGTCCGCCGGCTCGTCCTACTCTATGGCTGGGTCTGTATGGCTGCTGTCTCTATCGAGGCGAGGCTTGGAGCGGCGCTTACGTCGCTGCTTTGATTGCTTTTCGAGTGAACGATCCCTCCATGCATCCCTGTGTTCCTCGTCGTCGCTTCCTTTGGGTGTGTCCACCATGTATACATCATGAGATGAGGTGGCTGTCCAGTGCCTTATAGGCATTGGTTCATGTTCATCTCCTACATCGTCGTCCATACCATCGATGTCTTCGGAGTCGAAGTCGAGCACGTCGTTTAAATTATCGACAGTGGCTACGAAGTGGGTGGTGGGTGGGCTTTGAATTTCTTCGTCGTCCACATCCCAATCCTGTCGGTCATAGTCCGACCAGGACTCTCCTGACAAAGAGAGAGACCTGAGTGAATTCAGAATGTCGCCGAAGGGCGAGTGCAGAAAGATGTCTGCGGCGGTGAACTCCATGATCGGCGCCCAATCGGATTCGATCGGTAGGGGCGCGGAGGGCTCGGAGTCTGGAGAGGAGTCCGGCTCCTTGGAGTCACGGGCTTCGCAGAGAATAGGGCTGGTGTTCGGCTCGATCGCCGTAGAGATTGCAGCCCCCGAGGCGGTGTCCAACCACCCATCCTCGATTGGCGCATTTGTCTCCAAATTAAGGGTCGGAGCTGATGCGGGTGCAGCCTCCAGGGCACTGTTCGGCGGCAGAGCTAGATCATGCCCATCGTGACAGTGCGGCGCGCTTGGCTACGGCTCGAATCCGTTGAAGATCAAGTCTCCGCGGCGGTCGGCCGCTGTGTAGTTTAAACTTCCAAATCTGACCTGACGGCCAGGGGCGTAGCTTTCGGTCTACTCCAGATGGCCAGGCGAATTGGCCCGCAGTGCAAAGCCGCCAAATACGAAGATCTGTCCGGGGAGAAAAGTCTCACCCTGGATCGCAGAGGAACTCTCAATGAAAGCACCAATGTCGGTGTCAAAACTGGCGGATCTCGGGTAGGGGGTCCCAAACTGTGCGTCTAGGCCAGATGGTAACAGGAGGCAGGGGACACAATGTTTTACCCAGGTTCGGGCCCTCTTGATGGAGGTAAAACCCTATGTCCTGCTTGATTGATATTGATGATATGGGTAGTACAAGAGTAGATCTACCACGAGATCAAGGAGGCTAAACCCTAGAAGCTAGCCTATGGTATGATTGTTCTTCGTCCTACAGACTAAAACCCTCCTGTTTATATAGACACCGGAGAGGACTAGGGTTACACAGAGTCGGTTACAATGGTAGGAGATCTACATATCCGTATCGCCAAGCTTGCCTTCCACGCCAAGGAAAGTCCCTTCCGGACACGGGACGAAGTCTTCAATCTTGTATCTTCATAGTCCAGGAGTCCGGCCAAAGGTATAGTCTGGTTATCCGGACACCCCCTAATCCAGGACTCCCTCAGTGATCTCCTGGTTAATCGGATAATTGAGTCCGAGAAACAGAGAGTGTGAACCAAGGCTGTTTACCCGCCTCCAACTAAAAAATCCTGAAGGCCCCAACAAGCTGGTATCCTGCTAAAGACATAACAGCCACTATCCGGATACTCACGTATTTCATGGTGCTTGTATACAGTGGGGTTTTTGTAATATAACTTTTCCGGCTCATGTGTCCGAATGATCATCAGTCTTTTGCCGTGTCTGATCGAGCAAGGAACCAGTTGTGCTTCCCTGTTTTTGGCAAAGGTGGTGTGATTACAAAAGGAAGTAACTGTAGGGACACTGCATCATATCAAAAAGGACAGGCATTGTTAATGTAAGATCAGCATTGTTCAGAGTATGAGTAGGATAATGCAAGAAACAACATTGTTAATGTAAGATCAGCATTGTTAATGTAAGATCAGCATTGATATGTCCCTGTTGGAACTGGGAGGAAAATACAGGGAAATGTATATTGGGTTCGAAAATATAGAAGTGCCATGCATGGTTATACTCATGTTATCTCGCAATCGATTCTTCACAGGAAACTACCATGTCATGCATGTTATGGAATCATGTTCTGTCCTCACAAACAAATTCTTCAAGGTAACTAACAGACCATGCATTTGAAGGAAATATGCCCTAGAGGCAATAATAAAGTTATTATTTATTTCCTTATATCATGATAAATGTTTATTATTCATGCTAGAATTGTATTAACCGGAAACATAATACATGTGTGAATACATAGACAAACATAGTGTCACTAGTATGCCTCTACTTGACTAGCTCGTTGATCAAAGATGGTTATGTTTCCTAACCATAGACATGAGTTGTCATTTGATTAATGGGATCACATCATTAGGAGAATGATGTGATTGACTTGACCCATTTCGTTAGTTTAGCACTTGATCGTTTAGTTTGTTGCCATTGCTTTCTTCATGACTTATACATGTTCCTATGACTATGAGATTATGCAACTCCCGTTTACCGGAGGAACACTTTGTGTACGTTTGGGTGATTATAAAGGTGCTCTACAGGTGTCTCCAAAGGTACTTGTTGGGTTGGCGTATTTCGAGATTAGGATTTGTCACTCCGATTGTCGAAGAGGTATCTCTGGGCCCTCTCGGTAATGCACATCACATAAGCCTTGCAAGCATTGAAACTAATAAGTTAGTTGGGGGATGATGTATTACGGAACGAGTAAAGAGACTTGCCGGTAACGAGATTGAGCTAGGTATTGAGATACCGACGATCAAATCTCGGGCAAGTAACATACCGATGACAAAGGGAACAACGTATGTTGTTATGCGGTCTGACCGATAAAAGATCTTCGTAGAATATGTAGGAACCAATATGAGCATCCAAGTTCCGCTATTGGTTATTGACCGGAGACGTGTCTCGGTCATGTCTACATTGTTCTCGAACCCGTAGGGTCCGCACGCTTAACGTTACGATGACAGTTTCATTATGAGTTTATATATTTTGATGTACCGAAGGTTGTTCGGAGTTCCGGATGTGATCACAGACATAACGAGGAGTCTCGAAATAGTCGAGACATAAAGATTGATATATTGGACGACTATATTCGGACACAGGAATGGTTCCGGGTGTTATCGAATATAAAACGGAGAACCGGGGCTTACCGGAACCCCCACCCCCCGGGGGGGTTAATGGGCCTCATGGGCCCAAAGTGGAGCAGAGGAGGGGCGGCTAGGGCAGGCTGCGCGCCCCCTCCCCCTCTAGTCCGAATTGGACAAGGAGGGAGGGGCGGCGCCCCCCCCCCCCTTTCCTTTCTCTCCTCTCTCCCTTCCTTCCCCCTCTCCTAGTTGGATAAGGAAAGGAGGGAGTCCTACTCCCGGTAGGAGTAGGACTCCTCCCTGGCACGCCTCCTCCTGGCCGGCCGCCCCTCCCCCTTGCTCCTTTATATACGGGGGCAGGGGGCACCTCTAGACACAACAATTCATCCTTGAGATCTATTAGCTGTGTGCGGTGCCCTCCTCCACCATAATCCTTGATAATATTGTAGCGGTGCTTAGCTGAAGCCCTGCGACGGTAGAACATCAAGATCGTCACCACGCCGTCATGCTGACGGAACTCTTCCCCGATATTCTGCTTGATCGGAGTCCGGGGATCGTCATCGAGCTGAACGTGTGCTAGAACTCGGAGGTGCCGTAGTTTCGATGCTTGATCGGTCGGGCCGTGAAGACGTACGACTACATCAATTGCGTTGTGGTAACGCTTCCGCTTCCGGTCTACGAGGGTACGTAGACAACACTCTCCCCTCTCGTTTCTATGCATCACCATGATCTTGCGTGTGCGTAGGAAATTTTTTGAAATTACTATGTTCCCCAACAGTGGTATCAGAGCCTAGGTTTTATGCGTTGATATTGTGCACGAGTAGAACACAAGTGAGTTGTTGGCGATATAAGTCATACTGCTTACCAGCATGTCATACTTTGGTTCGGCGGTATTGTTGGATGAAGCGGCCCAGACCGACATTACGCGTACGCTTACGCGAGACTGGTTCTACCGACGTGCTTTGCACACAGGTGGCTGGCGGGTGTCAGTTTCTCCAACTTTAGTTGAACCAAGTGTGGCTACGCCCGGTCCTTGCGAAGGTTAAAACAACACCAACTTGACAAACTATTGTTGTGGTTTTGATGCGTAGGTAAGAACGGTTCTTGCTGAGCCCGTAGCAGCCACGTAAAACTTGCAACAACAAAGTAGAGGACGTCTAACTTGTTTTTGCAGGGCATGTTGTGACGTGATATGGTCAAGACATGATGCTAAATTTTATTGTATGAGATGATCATGTTTTGTAACCGAGTTATCGGCAACTGGCAGGAGCCATATGGTTTTCGCTTTATTGTATGCAATGCAATTGCGCTGTAATGCTTTACTTTATCACTAAACGGTAGCGATAGTCATGGAAGCATAAGATTGGCGAGACGACAACGATGCTACGATGGTGATGGTCAATAAGACCACCAGTTTCAAGAAAAGGGCAAAGGGAAGAAGAAAAGGAACTTCAAGAAGAACAGCAAACAAGTTGCTGCTCAGGAGAAGAAACCCAAGTCTGGACCTAAGCCTGAGACTGAGTGCTTCTACTACAAGTAAATTGGTCACTGGAAGCGGAACTGCCCCAAGTATTTGGCGGATAAGAAGGATGGCAAAGTGAACAAAGGTATATGTGATATACATGTTATTGATGTGTACCTTACTAATGCTCGCAGTAGCACCTGGGTATTTGATACTGGTTCTGTTGCTAACATTTGCAACTCTAAACAGCGGCTACAGATTAAGCGAAGATTGGCTAAGGACGAGGTGACGATGCGCGTGGGAAATGGTTCCAAAGTCGATGTGATCGCGGTCGGCACGCTACCTCTACATCTACCTTCGGGATTAGTATTAGACCTAAATAATTGTTATTTGGTGCCAGCATTGAGCATGAACATTATATCTGGATCTTGTTTGATGCGAGACGGTTATTCATTTAAATCAAAGAATAATGGTTGTTCTATTTATATGAGTAATATCTTTTATGGTCATGCACCCTTGAAGAGTGGTCTATTTTTGATGAATCTCGATAGTAGTGATACACATATTCATAATGTTGAAATCAAAAGATGCAGAGTTGATAATGATGGTGCAACTTATTTGTGGCACTGCCGTTTAGGTCATATCGGTGTAAAGAGAATGAAGAAACTCCATACTGATGGACTTTTGGAACCACTTGATTATGAATCACTTGGTACTTGCGAACCATGCCTCGTGGGTAAGATGACTAAAACGCCGTTCTCCGGTACTATGGAGAGAGCAACAGATTTGTTGGAAATCATACATACAGATGTATGTGGTCCAATGAATGTTGAGGATCGTGGCGGATATCGTTATTTTCTCACCTTCACAGATGATTTAAGCAGATATGGGTATATCTACTTAATGAAACATAAGTCTGAAACATTTGAAAAGTTCAAAGAATTTCAGAGTGAAGTTGAAAATCATCGTAACAAGAAAATAAAGTTTCTACGATCTGATCGTGGAGGAGAATATTTGAGTTACGAGTTTGGTCTACATTTGAAACAATGCGGAATAGTTTCGCAACTCACGCCACACGGAACACCACAGCGTAATGGTGTGTCCGAACGTCGTAATCGTACTTTATTAGATATGGTGCGATCTATGATGTCTCTTACTGATTTACCGTTATCATTTTGGGGTTATGCTTTAGAGACGGCTGCATTCACGTTCAATAGGACACCATTGAAATCCGTTGAGACGACGCCTTATGAACTGTGGTTTGGCAAGAAACCAAAGTTGTCGTTTCTAAAAGTTTGGGGCTGCGATGCTTATGTGAAAAAGCTTCAACCTGATAAGCTCGAACCCAAATCGGAGAAATGTGTCTTCATAGGATACCCAAAGGAGACTGTTGGGTACACCTTCTATCACAGATCCGAAGGCAAGACTTTTGTTGCTAAATTCGGAGTTTTTCTAGAGAAGGAGTTTCTCTCGAAAGAAGTGAGTGGGAGAAAAGTAGAACTTGATGAGGTAACTGTACCTACTCCCTTATTGGAAAGTAGTACATCACAGAAACCGGTTTCTGTGACACCTACACCAATTAGTGAGGAAGCTAATGATAATGATCATGAAACTTCAGATCAAGTTACTACCGAACCTCGTAGATCAACCAGAGTAAGATCCGCACCAGAGTGGTACGGTAATCCTGTTCTGGAAGTCATGCTACTAGATCATGATGAACCTACGAACTATGAAGAAGCGATGGTGATCCCAGATTCCGCAAAATGGCTAGAAGCCATGAAATCTGAGATGGGATCCATGTATGAGAACAAAGTGTGGACTTTCGTTGACTTGCTCGTTGATCGGCAAGCAATTGAGAATAAATGGATCTTCAAGAATAAGACTGACGCTGACGGTAATGTTACTGTCTATAAAGCTTGACTTGTTGCAAAAGGTTTTTGACAAGTTCAAGGGATTGACTACGATGAGACCTTCTCACCCGTAGCGATGCTTAAGTCTGTCCGAATCATGTTAGCAATTGCCGCATTTTATGATTATGAAATTTGGCAAATGGATGTCAAAACTGCATTCATGAATGGATTTCTGGAAGAAGAGTTGTATATGATGCAACCAGAAGGTTTTGTCGATCCAAAGGGAGCTAACAAAGTATGCAAGCTCCAGCGGTCCATTTATGGACTGGTGCAAGCCTCTCGGAGTTGGAATAAACGCTTTGATAGTGTGATCAAAGCATTTGGTTTTGTACAGACTTTTGGAGAAGCCTGTATTTACAAGAAAGTGAGTGGGAGCTCTGTAGCATTTCTAATATTATATGTGGATGACATATTGTTGATTGGAAATGATATAGAATTTCTGGATAGCATAAAGGGATACTTGAATAAGAGTTTTTCAATGAAAGACCTCGGTGAAGCTGCTTACATATTGGGCATTAAGATCTATAGAGATAGATCAAGACGCTTAATTGGACTTTCACAAAGCACATACCTTGACAAAGTTTTGAAGAAGTTCAAAATGGATCAAGCAAAGAAAGGGTTCTTGCCTGTGTTACAAGGTGTGAAGTTGAGTAAGACTCAATGTCCGACCACCGCAGAAGATAGAGAGAAAATGAAAGATGTTCCCTATGCTTCAGCCATAGGCTCTATCATGTATGCAATGTTGTGTACCAGACCTGATGTGTGCCTTGCTATAAGTCTAGCAGGGAGGTACCAAAGTAATCCAGGAGTGGATCACTGGACAGCGGTCAAGAACATCCTGAAATACCTGAAAAGGACTAAGGATATGTTTCTCGTATATGGAGGTGACAAAGAGCTCATCATAAATGGTTACGTTGATGCAAGCTTTGACACTGATCCTGACGATTCTAAATCGCAAACCGGATACGTGTTTTTACTGAACGGTGGAGCTGTCAGTAGGTGCAGTTCTAAACAAAGCGTCATGGTGGGATCTACAAGTGAAGCAGAGTACATAGCTGATTCGGAATCAGCAAATGAAGGAGTCTGGATGAAGGAGTTCATATCCGATCTAGGTGTTATACCTAGTGCATCGGGTCCAATGAAAACCTTTTGTGACAATACTGGTGCAATTGCCTTGGCAAAGGAATCCAGATTTCACAAGAGAACCAAGCACATCAAGAGACGCTTCAATTCCATTCGGGATTTAGTCCAAGTGGGAGACATAGAAATTTGCAAGATACATACGGATCTGAATGTTGTAGACCCGCTGACTAAGCCTCTTCCACGAGCAAAACATGATCAACAACAAGGCTCCATGGGTGTTAGAATCATTACTGTGTAATCTAGATTATTGACTCTAGTGCAAGTGGGAGACTGAAGGAAATATGCCCTAGAGGCAATAATAAAGTTATTATTTATTTCCTTATATCATGATAAATGTTTACTATTCATGCTAGAATTGTATTAACCGGAAACATAATACATGTGTGAATACATAGACAAACATAGTGTCACTAGTATGCCTCTACTTGACTAGCTCATTGATCAAAGATGGTTATGTTTCCTAACCATAGACATGAGTTGTCATTTGATTAACGAGATCACATCATTAGGAGAATGATGTGATTGACTTGACCCATTTCGTTAGCTTAGCACTTGATCGTTTAGTTTGTTGCCATTGCTTTCTTCATGACTTATACATGTTCCTATGACTATGAGATTATGCAACTCCCGTTTACCGGAGGAACACTTTGTGTGCTACCAAACGTCACAACATAACTGGGTGATTATAAAGGTGCTCTACAGGTGTCTCCGAAGGTACTTGTTGGGTTGGCGTATTTCGAGATTAGGATTTGTCACTCCGATTGTCGGAGAGGTATCTCTGGGCCCTCTCGGTAATGCACATCACATAAGCCTTGCAAGCATTGCAACTAATAAGTTAGTTGTGGGATGATGTATTATGGAACGAGTAAAGAGACTTGCCGGTAACGAGATTGAACTAGGTATTGAGATACCGACGATCAAATCTCGGGCAAGTAACATACCGATGACAAAGGGAACAACGTATGTTGTTATGCGGTCTGACCGATAAAAGATCTTCGTAGAATATGTAGGAACCAATATGAGCATCTAGGTTCCTCTATTGGTTATTGACCGGAGACGTGTCTCGGTCATGTCTACATTGTTCTCGAACCCGTAGGGTCCGCACGCTTAACGTTACGATGACAGTTTCATTATGAGTTTATATATTTTGATGTACCGAAGGTTGTTCGGAGTTCCGGATGTGATCACGAACATAACGAGGAGTCTCGAAATAGTCGAGACATAAAGATTGATATATTGGATGACTATATTCGGACACAGGAATGGTTCCGGGTGTTATCGGATATAAAACGGAGAACCGGGGGTTACCGGAACCCCCCCCCCCCCCCGGGGGGGGAGGGGGGGTTAATGGGCCTCATGGGCCCAAAGTGGAGCAGAGGAGGGGCGGCTAGGGCAGGCTGTGCGCCCCCTCCCCCTCTAGTCCGAATTGGACAAGGAGGGAGGGGCGGCGCCCCCCCCCCTTTCCTTTCTCTCCTCTCTCCCTTCCTTCCCCCTCTCCTAGTTGGACAAGGAAAGGAGGGAGTCCTACTCCCGGTAGGAGTAGGACTCCTCCCTGGCGCGCCTCCTCCTGGTCGGCCGCCCCTCCCCCTTGCTCCTTTATATACGGGGGCAGGGGGGCACCTCTAGACACAACAATTGATCCTTGAGATCTATTAGCCGTGTGCGGTGCCCTCCTCCACCATAATCCTCGATAACATTGTAGCGGGGCTTAGGCGAAGCCCTGCAATGGTAGAACATCAAGGTCGTCACCACGCCGTCGTGCTGACGGAACTCTTCCCCGACATTCTGCTGGATCAGAGTCCGGGGATCGTCATCGAGCTGAACGTGTGCTAGAACTCGGAGGTGCCGTAGTTTCGGTGCTTGATCGGTCGGGCCGTGAAGATGTATGACTACATCAACCGCGTTGTGCTAACGCTTCTGCTTCCGGTCTACGAGGGTACGTAGACAACACTCTCCCCTCTCGTTGCTATGCATCACCATGATCTTGCATGTGCGTAGGAAATTTTTTGAAATTACTACGTTCCCCAACAGCATTGATATATACTCGTGTTCTGTGGGCAAAATTTTTGTGAGGATATTATTCTAGCCATTGATTGCCGAAGGGCGAATATAGGTATGTACACATGGTAAGCATTACATGATTTCACTACTTCCAAATATAGAGTTCTCCATATGCACATTTATTTCCCTAATGTATGGTTAGATGAAACCAACAGTGTGGTGCATGTTTCTACATCATGAAAATGAGGAAACTAACATGGCCATTGATACACACTCATATTTAGTAGTAGTATATAGATTACTATAAAATAAGGAGAATATCCATATATTCCTAACCGTTTGATTATTCAGGGGTACAAATTGGCTGTAATGACATGATCATAATCGCATGAATTAACTCATTCCAAATATAGCTGATTTACGGCGTCTCTAATTCATTGCCATAGTTCTACTCAAATTCTGCTCAAACAGGGATATGCCAATCATCACAAAAAGTTCAAACAGTGTCATGGCGTCATCATTAACATGAGACAGAAACAACTTACACGTGCCGTCCCAGCAATACGTGGTGCCATCTGCTATGTCGATCGCGTAGATGATGCCATTGTGTTCAATAGCATCACAGAAGTGTGTATCAGTTTGATGATGATCCACTGCGAGCTGAGTTGTCTCCAGCTAAAGAAGGCACCG
Source organism: Triticum urartu (assembly GCF_003073215.2). Classification (NCBI taxonomy): domain Eukaryota; kingdom Viridiplantae; phylum Streptophyta; class Magnoliopsida; order Poales; family Poaceae; genus Triticum; species Triticum urartu. The sequence continues at coordinate 448,896,930 of NC_053025.1, read as the reverse complement.
GCGTAAAGATAGGCGAGTCCGCGGTCGAACAAGGCAATTAGCTTGAAGTCTACATAATTCGCATGTCGTGTGGGCACTTGGCAGAATACAATCTTCTGCAAAACAAGGTCCGTCCAACTGACATGGTAATCTACATGACTAGGACCGCGATGGTAAAATTCTACATAATCTAACGGAGGAAGGATAATCTCATGGGAGGTCTGGAAGTTCATCAGCACAAACTTTTTACCGTCTTCTCTAAAGGCAGCCATCCAGTGGGAGTTCATGCCGACCCAGTACATACCTGCCAAGAAGTTTCGGGCAATGGTGATCGGATCGAAGTCGAGGGAAATGATGTACGGCGACCCACTGCATACCTGCAAAGAAGTTTCGGCTAATGGAGATCGGATTGAAGTCGAGGGGCATCATGTACGCCTCCGTATCATGGTGAGCCAATCTCGCAAGACCAGATAACAGCAAGAAGGGTGTCTTGAAAAGCTTTGGCCTCGCTTTGATGATGGTCGTGTGCATGCCCCTCGAGCATGCAGCTAGCCGCAAGGTGCTCAACATATCCATACACGAACAATAGAGGTCGAGGACGTCACTGGGGAGATTGCTCCAATCGCGGCTCATATGGATCATGCATGGTTCGCGTTCGGCCATGGTGGAGTTTGGAAGGTGGGGTTTGGGGGGGCTTGATTTATGGGGGAGAAAGGCTGTCGGTGCTGGAGCGGCTAGCGAGGGAATAGTGGTACTGGGAGAGGCGAGCGAGGCGAGGGTATGCGGGGGCACAGTGAGATAATGAAGAGTGACCTCAGGATCTCCGGCGAGACGGAGATGGAGATGGAGTGGTGCTAGGGGAGAGGGAGACGAGGCGAGGCATGCTATACAGCGGCGGTGACAGTGACTGCAGAGTGCACAAGGTGAGGTTGACTTTGGTAACCCGGACACGCCGCCTGGACTGGTGTCACCTCGGGCGCAGGGTCTTGTCACTTCACTGTGAGGACCAGATGAATAATACATAGTATTTTGACCATCAAGTGTACCACAGTTGTACTACTCCTACTAGTAGGAGTAGTAGGAACATGAGTACACTCCCATGCTAGCATGCCTCTGGGTTCACTTCATCCTCCAGCTATCATCCATATTGTGAGCAGAACCAAATTCTCGTGCATGCGGAAGCGTGAAGAAGGACTTTTCTTTTTTGAGGATAACCGCATATTCCTTAACCGTAGTAGGAACATGAGTAGTACTCCCTCTGGTCCTCTTTTGTCTGCGCATAAATTTTTTCAGTATTTCTCTAATTAGTCTACGTATATACCCTTTTGCATGCGCCCATTTCCCTCCATGCGACCATCCCCCACATTCACATCATTAATTAGCATACGCATGAGCAGCTGCAGCCCGACTCCAGCCAATAAACGGCAGCATGCAAGTTGGCCACTCTGTGCGCGTGGGAGAGAGAAAAGGCAACCGAAGAGCCCGTCCAATCCATTGCATGCAGCAGTCAAGCCACCGCACCTCTCCTCATGCATGCGCATAACTACTCCCATTTACTTCTCCATCAGGAACCGATTTTCCTCGGCTTTTTCACTACTCCTTGATCTTCATTTGCATCCAAACCACACTGCATTCACATTGTTTTAACCTCTTCACATCCTGCTGGAGTAATTCCGAAGCCCCTATAAATAATCATCTTCTTCAGTTAGATTAGCCATCTAATCCTAATTCTCCAAACCATAGCCCTCTGGTCCAGCGGTTCCAAATGGCGAAAGAGATTGAGATGTAGGTTTTTAGCGTCCAACATGTCCTCGTCGAAGGCTCGTTGAGCATAGCTGCCACAGTCACCGACCACCCAAGGGTTGTTCGGAAGTGGATCAACAATGTATCCAACTCCCTCCAAAAGGTGGAGATGAATGTCATCGGTCTCGACGCAGAGTACACGGAGAGTGCCACCGGGAAGATCCAACGCGCCGCTGTCCTTCAGATGTGCCTCGAAGATGATGTTTTGGTGTACCACATCATACACGCGCCCTCCATAATAGTTGAGCTTCACGATTTCTTGTCTCGGGAGGACATATACTTCTGTGGGACAGCCATCGCAGGGGACAAACAGAAGTTGGAGCTGTACAACCTTGATTTGAAAAGCATCGCTGACCTACAAACCAGAATAAAAATTCCTGTAGAAGATTGTGATAAACACGCACCAGCCCTATTCGACGTAGCAAATTTTGTGCTAGGAACAAATCTTCAGAAGGGTGATGAGACGCTGGCATTAAGGTCGTCTGGATGGGAGAATTATACCTTGATGTACGAGCAGATAAAATATGCTGCCCTCGATGCCCATGTGAGTTTCGATATAGCTGCAAGGTCTAAGAAGAAGAAGAAGAAGAAGAAGAAGAAGAAGAAGAAGAAGAAGAAGAAGAAGAAGAAGAAGAAGCTGCACCAGCAGCAGGGCATTATGGATGGATGAACTATTTCCTCTCTTGTAAAAAATATATTCCCTTCCTATGTATATTGATATAGATGGACTATTTCGATGGTGTGCATGTCTTTGGAACAAGTAGTAGCGTGGGTGCGCTTGACTATAAGGAACTATTTATCTGCCTAGCTTTCTCTACTACTCCTTCTAGTGATCGGTATGCAATGCATGTGTCCATAGACAAGACAGCTTGTCCATGGAAGTTCAACTACGGCGGCCATCACGTTTCATCCACTGCCACTCGCGATTCCCACGATGCCGCTCCAACCCATGGTACCATGTCCCCCGACGTGCGCCTCACCCCTCTCGGCTGCACCGCCCCTCTGCCTTTGTGTGCATGACATGTGGGCCACCTTAAATGCGGTGAGAATCAAGTTTCTACCACAGCCACACGCGATTCCCATGTTGCCGCATGAACCCATGACACCACACGTCCCACACCATTGAATTTTCATCCAGCGGCTGTGACACATTTCGTCCTGGGCATCAATCCTCAGCCGGAGTACTTTTGTACTACAGGTAGTACCCGCCGGTGTGGCCATCTACGCCTCGTAACGCCCCGACGCCCAGCTGTGGCACCCTCGCCACGGCCACGCCACCACCGACCGATTTATCTCGAACGAGTGAGTCGTGAACCACACCACCACCATGAGAATGACATGTGGGTCAGCCGCATTTAAGGTCCGCATGTCATTGACTCATAAGCCACTGAAGTTCGGTCCCGTGGGCCGCGAGAGGAAAATGTAACTCCTGCGGCAGGCCTTGTGGTGCTCCCGCAGTATGAGCTCGTGCCAAACCCGGAATTTGTTTCTTACTACTACCAACTACTAGTAAGGTACACGTGCATTGCACACATGAGATTCTGGTGGTTTGTGCATTATGCTTCTACATGTGGAGTCTTCTAGATTCTACATGTGGCAAAATCTGGTGGAATGTAGATGATATCCAATGGCCAGTAGTGCTCGGATTTGCCATCTTTGTACCATCGGATTGGCTTCATCCAATGACCAACTTTCAAAGTTATGGTTTGGTTTGCAGCCTAAGGTTGCCACGCCTAAGCTTAGGCGTGCCAGCATGTGTTTGGTTCATTGCTACACTTGTGTCTTGCCACACTTTTCTATCTACATGGTCCACATGTCATAGACTCAACTTCTTGCCAAATCTTGCCACACTTGCGGTGGCCATTTTGTTAGCCACATTTTTTGTGGCAGACACACTTTGCCTAATCTTAGTTGTGGCAAAGTTAGTCATGAATGAAGTTCAACCATGGAGTCTTCTAGATTCTACATGTGGCAGAATCTGGTGGAATGTAGATGATATCCAACGGCCAATAGTGCTCGGATTTGCCATCTTTGTACCGTTGGATTGGCTTCATCCAACGACCAACTTTCAAAGTTATGGTTTGGTTTGCAGCCTAGGGTTGCCACGCCTTAGCTTAGGTGTGCCACAAGTGTGTTTGGTTGCGTTCTCGTCTCGGCATAGTTGTTACCTCTTCATGCATGCTCAACTCAACACCCCTCTTCATGTATGCTCTCTTCATGCATGCTTCTAGTGTATTTGTGCTAATCTAGTGTGGACTCATGCACCCTCCATTCACTCTACCAAACACCCAAAAATGGGTCGAGAAGGGAACTCTTGGGATCATGCACCCTTCATACACCCTACCAAACACACCAGGCATGTGTTTGGTTCATTGCTACACTTGTGGCTTGCCACACTTTTCTAGCTACATGGTCCACATGCCATAGACTCAACTTCTTGCCAAATCTTGCCACACTTGTGGTGGACATTTTGTTAGCCACATTTTTTTGTTTCAGACACACTTTGCCTAAGCTTAGTTGTGGCAAAGTTAGTCATGAATGAAGTTCAACCATGGAGTCTTCTAGATTCTACATGTGGCAGAATCTAGTGGAATGTAGATGATATCCAATGGCCAGTAGTGCTCGGATTTTCCATCTTTGTACCGTCGGATTGGCTTCATCCAACGACCAACTTTCAAAGTTATTCACACACTATATAGGGGGTATAGATATAGATGTGTCGGCCTGTTGCAATGGATCCAAAGTATATCTGTTTAGTGGAGTGCACTCTAAACACATTATCTATTTATTTTTCTCTAACCTTTCGTAGCCATGCAACCAAGCCACATAAGCTTCATGGGTGCCCCCCACATCATATTATTCATACTACGTTGATAAAAAAAAGATAAATCACCCAAAACAAGATATTCCTGTTTTTTGTTCCTACGATGATGTGTCGTGCACATACCTACTAGTTGTATAGTGGTAGTACTAGTTGTATAGTACAAACTTGGTACTAGTAGGAGCAGAGTAGTATGGAATGCTCCTACTCTATCAATGAGCCCCATCTGACACCAAATTTCTTGGCTTCCATGCTACAGCTAGATCTTCCCCTCGTTTCTGTTTTCCAACCCGCCGGCGGGCAGGGTGCGGTTTGCCAATAGTCGGTTTGCTCAATGGCGGTCCCACATGAAAGTGAAAATGCTAGGCAACACGCCTTCCCTAAGCTATGTGTCGTGCCGGACAGGCCGTGGAGTACTCCCGATTCTCGGGCGTGTGGGGGGGAGTGCGACACGAACGCGGCAGGCCTTTTCCTTTTACTAGCAATGTGCCCATGCGTTGCGACGGATCCAAAGTAGTAGAATAGTAGTACTTGTTCACAAACTTGAAAGAAATCACTCTTGTTTTGATATACTCCTAATATATTACTCCCTCCGTTCCTAAATATTTGACTTTTTAGAGATTTCAAATGGACTAACACATACAGATTATATAGACATATTTTCAAGTGTAGATTCACTCATTTTGCTCCGTATGTACTCCCGATTCCCGGGCGTGTGTAGTACTTTTCACTTAAAATATATTTCTCAGGTTGTTTTGATGATGTGAGGGAGGGATGTGGTTGCTTTCAAGTTAATAAGGGGTTTTCTGCAAATTGGAGCAGAGAAGTGGGCTATTGTTGCAAAAATGCCACAACTTACCTCACAGCCGTTAGATGCAGATCTAATGGTCAGAAACGACGGATGGCAGACACACCGCCATCACCAACTGAGTCTTTTATAGGAGTATATATTTCTCAGGTTGTTTGGATGAGTTGAGGGAGGGATGTGGTTGCTTTCAAGATAATAAGGGGTTTTCTGCAAATTGGAGTAGAGAAGTGGGCTATTGTTGCAAAAATGCCACAACTTACCTCACAACCGTTAGATGCAGATCTAATGGTCAGAAATGACGGATGGCAGACACACCACCATCACCAACTGAGTCTTTTATAGGAGTAGGAGTAGAGAAACATGTATAAATTGTAACATTTTGGTTCTGCTCTTTGGCACGATCGATTGATAGAAATAACGATTGGAAACACTAGGGCGGGGCTATTTCCACCAAATAAGCAAGGTATGTAGCAGCTAGGTTGGCGCATCGTCGGTTTGGTCACACGCGGTCCGACATGTTCTAGTGTTTCTAGCAAGATGCCCGCGCGTTGCACGAAGTTGATGGAAAAGGTAAGCACAACTTATAAATTGACGGATGGAGTACTAGTTACAGTGATGCATATAATTAAGCAAAGGGATCGCACAATGTCGGTATTGACTAGAACGAGAATGCAACACCACAATAAGAATTAAGGCCACGATGATGATGCGATCGAAGTGGTGGTTACAGAAGGCAAGAAGAAAGATGCATCCATCAACTTACGACCTCCTCCTCCTCAACTTAGTGCACCAGGCCACCGACCGGAGGCTAAGGAGCGCCGGCTTTTGTGGCGAGGTCGAGGTGCTTCTCAGCAAAGGCATCCAAGGCTTCCAGCCGATTGAGGAAGGCCAACGTCGTGGCGTCCTCACTGGCCTTGTAGATACCTATGTACAAGATTTGCTCGTACACGTGGATGTGTAGGTCGACGAATTCTTGCAGGGCGAGGCGCCTCGCGGCGAGCGCGACCTCCAGGTGGACATTCTTCATGGCGTCGGTGGGCAGTCGCAGGGCCACCAGTGCTTGAAAGAGGTTCCGGCCATGGAGGCCGATTAGGGTGGCAGGCAATGAGGAGCCCGGGCGCGCGGGCTGGAGGAGTACGGCAATGTCGTCTGCGAGCTTCTTGAGGACGGTGAACTTGTTGGTGGTGGAAACAATCATCTGGTCCAACTGAGAGATGTAGTTGGCGTCAACGGCGGCCATCCACCAGTCGTTCTCCAACACCGTCTGGAGACGATCCTCGGTGCCATGCCGCAGGCCGACGTCATGGACCATCTGGCACAGCCGCTAGCCGCTTGCGCGCATCACCGCCATGGGTCTGGAGTGAGCTCTTTTGTGCTTAGTGTAGGTGCTTAGGCAAATGCTTAGGTGTGTACAATGTGGAGATGCATTGGGATGGAGGGGCGCCTTTATATGAGGGCAAACTACGTTGCATTCATATCGTGCAGCCTCTTTTCTCGGTCCTCCTCCCATTACTTCCCTCATGCATTAATTGAAGGAGGATGCATTGGCCGTTCAACATTTCGAGAACCGCTACTCCCTCGCTCGTCTGCATTAAAGCCGTATCGGGAACTGCGCCACCCGTTGTCAAATCGAATAGTACTGCGTCGCCCGCTGCACGCCCGGCTGAACACGCCTCCTCGCCTCCATCAAACCCCTCCGCTAAACCCGCATGCAAACCGAGAAACCTACTCCGGCCACATGTCCGTTCATGAGCAGGCCGGAATTAAACGCAACACCGGCCGAGCTCCTCCCGTCCGCCCTCAGTTTAAACGAGGCCAGATGCCGGCCAAGCTCCTACCGTCCGCCCTCTATTTACACGAGGCCAGACAAATAGCGGGCAAGAATCGCACCCCTCTGCCGCTCCCCCATCTCCGCCTTCACCATTTTCTCCACTCTTCCGATGGCTTCCGAGGAGCCGTTCTCCGGCATATTACCCGGCTGGGTGGTCCACCGAGCCCTCCAGATACGGGCGAGGCCGCTCGGTGCTTCACCAACCTCGCTTGGCCTGACGGAGCCAGTTGCGCCCCAAGTAGGCGCGTGGTTCAGCAACTCGCCGCTCCAGTTCAGCTCGATGAGGAGTGGCGAGTTGCTCCATGCCGACACGGCGGCGAGCACACCGGTACGGGCGTCGTCACTACTGCGTCGTACCGCACCTCCCGTGTCTGTGGGCGCGCCTCCCGTGCCTGCGGCAGCGCCATGCAGGCAGAGACAGAAGCCGGGTGCGTGGACAGCGACGAGTCGGTGGCCAACTTCTCCGTGTCTGCCGCCATCATCGAGGAGAAGTAGAAAATGGGAGGCCGCCGCCACTTGGGTCCCATGAAGGCCACCGTCGAGGCGACGACTGCACATTCAGGTGGTTTCTTTGCTTCTTCGTCTCTTCCGAGGACCTTCGTCAACCCCGCAAAGTGTCTGCCGGACATGAGGAAGACAAAGGGATCCGTGGGCAACCATTTAGATTATGTACTCCCTCTCCAGCTGGCGGGAAATTCTTGTTCTAAGAATGGATAAATTGTATGTATCTATAACTAAAATAAGTCTAGATACATCCATTTCTAGGACAAGTATTTCCGGACGGAGGGAATATTAATTATACCAAGATAGCCGGATTGGCATCGCTTAGTTCATGTAAATGTAATGAAATCCATCATGTTTATATGAAGATCTGGCTTTTTCATACGAAATCCTTCATGCTGATATGAAATCAGTCTGTGTTTGCATGAATTTCATCTGGTTGGTTAGAGTTGTGAAAATGTATGCCACTGGCGTTTGATGTGTCCTCCGCGGAAGGAAACGGAAGGAAATTTGCCGGCTGCCGTTGGAGATGCTCTTATGCTGGAAATAATAGAGTGACATCCAATCCATTTGAGTTAATTGCGTGTATGATTGTCCCTCAATAAAAAGTTAATTGCATGTACAGTGTACACGTGACTTGCAGGGTGGCTACAACTTCATACAGAAAGTTAAAAAGAAACAAGTCCATCCTTAATCTAGTATTCTAAGTACTCTCTGGGTTCCACTGTCAGTACAGTAGCGAAAGAAGTATATATTAAATAAGTAATATATAATATAAAATCTAAAGTTAAAGATAGAATTCGAACTCATGTCATCGCGTTGCGAGCATCCGGCGCTAACCAGTCCAGCACATTTTTGTTGTAGACCATGTTGCTGATATTTATCCATGTCTACTATTATACTCCATCTGTTCCTAAATATTTGTCTTTTTTAGATTTCAAATGGACTACCACATACGGATGTGTATGTAGACATATTTTAGAGTGTAGATTCACTCATTTTGCTCCATATGTACTAACTTGTTGAAATCTCTAAAAAGATAAATATTTAGGAACGGAGGGAGTAGAAAACAGAGTTGGTGATGATGGTGTGTGTGCCATCCTGCAATATAGGCCGTCGGATTTATATCTAACGGATAGGAAGAAAACTATGGCAATTTTGCAAAATATACCCACACCCCTCTCCACGTTCGCAAATACGGCCTTCCCTCATTCATCATTTTCTCTCACATGATAAACTACTCATACAAATGCATCTTGATGTTCCGTGCAACGCACGGGCATCTAGCTAGTTTCTTTTAAAATAGTTGCTGCGATGATTGGGTTGAAGTGATATATTTTATGTCTGCCCCGAATGATTTCGGATTCAATAGTAGTAACAAATAAAAGGTTGCCTTGTTAATTAACAGAAAACAAGGTGAAAACTATCACATGAGGCCGGTACAAATGAGGCACACTGGGTTCAGCATCATCGTCACTATAGTTGTGCACGCGCGAGAAGTATACATATCGAGGGGGCTACTGAGCGAGGCACAGAGACACAATATTCGAGAGAGAAACCAATTGACAGATTACGACCAGATTGAGTTGTCACCCTTCTATTGTCATTGTTGGGGTGGGGGGAGGGAGAGAAAGACATATCGAGAGTGTGCGCGGTAGGCACAGAGGCACAACTAGCGAGTGTGTGTGTGTGTGTTTGAAAGAGGAGTAGATAGATTACTATCAAGATCGAGGTACCGCCCTACTCCTTCGGTGTCGGGTAGTGTGTGTGCATGTGTGTGTGTGTGTTTGAGAGAGAAGCCAATCGATAGATTAATATCAAGATCGAGGTGTCACCCTACTCCTTCGGTGTTGGGAAGTGTGTGTGTGTGTGTGTGTGTGTGTGTGTGTGTGTGTGTCTGTGTGTGTGTGCGTGCGTGTGTGTGTGTGGTTGTGTGGGTGTGGGTGTGAGTGTCGGGGGGCGGAGGGCAGTGACACTTACATATCCCTACTCTTATAAAAAAACAGAGTTGGTGATGATGGTGTTCCTGCCATCCTGCAATATAGGTCGTCCGATTATACCCAACGGATAGGAAGGAAACTGTGGCAATTTTGCAAAAAGATACCCACACCCCTCACCGCATTTGCAAATAAGGCATTCCCTCATTCATCCTTTTCTTCCACAAGATAAACTACTCATACAAATGCATCTTGATGTTCGAGGCAACGCATGGGCATCTTTCAAGTAGGGAGAAGGAGTTTGTGTGAGACATATCTAGCTATATCCAGGGATAGGTAGATAGCATTTGTGCGAGGCATACTTAAAGCATCACGAAGATAAAAAAAAATTGTGTGCATGCAAGTGCCAGAAAAAATGAAGCGAGAAACAATGTGTGGGAGAGATAGAGAGAGAGCGAAATCTCAAAACAAAAGGTCCTCTGTTGGAATCCCATTGTATGTATTCATATGGTTCCGGAACTCGAGTTAACCTTAGGCATATGTGTGAGAGACATTATTATACTTTGAGACATTAGTGGCTGTGGGTGGGCGTAATTAAAGGGGTGGGCGTGTTCGACAGAGAGAGCGTGTGTGTTTTTGTGTGAGAGACTTGTAGGACGGGGTAGAAAGACAAATTCTAACCTTGACGGAGTGAGAGAAATACACGAAGTGCGCGTGTGTGATTCCGATGACCTCAGGGAAATGAGATATGTATGCGTGTGAGAGAGATTGCACAATTCATTCATGTATCACTATCTAGCGATCGTGGACGTGCATCGCTTGAACATAAATCAATATCTACTTCGTATCGTGGCCAAAGGTACAATATCGATTCAACGCTATAAAGATTGGACACTCACATATCACATTTTTTCTATTTAAATAAAACTTTTCAGTTGTACAGGCCAAAGTTACAGTCATGTTTCTTCAAACAACCAATGTAGCTATCATGTACATGCACCATTGTTACTCTTGCATTCAAAATCATTAGTCTTGGATGATTTAAGGTTCTATTATGAAGTAATATATGTAATATTCATATATGAATTCAACGGGTATGTAGTTTATGAAATGGAGGCTATGTAATCATATGAGGTAACACTTTTAAGTAGCGGACTACAATATCCATTTCTTTTTGTGCGCCTCTACACTAACACATAAATGCATTATGTTTAAAGTAAATAACCAATTGCACTAAATTATCTATTTACACGAGAAATACATAGGCTGAGCGTTTGATCCCTTTTTTGTGAACGCGCCACTACACCCGTACGATTGGCCGCGCCCGTGTGAACGTCCAAGTTATCGGTGCATCATCCTGAGTTATTGTCTTTTTTCTGGGGTGGACACACCAATTATTAACTATTGACGCATGCCCCGTGTACACAGTCTCGCATGACCTTCCCGCTAGCACGGTCCAAAATTAGTTGAAACTGGATACGAACGATCCCGCGGGCGGCAAAATCTCCCGCCTCCTTCTAAAATTTCCGCCACCTTAGTCTTTAGCATGCGAAATTACCCTTTTGTCCTTGGTGCACAGAGACCAACAGTTACAATACCGCCCTCATCTACACAATAGGCCGGGGCTGCTTTGGTAACTTCCGGTTCCCCCCACTACACGGCACCCCCATTTCCTCTCCCCCTCCCGCAAAAACGACTAACTCCACAGCACCAGAGCATCTCACATCACGTCGTTCGTACTTCATCGGCCTTTCTCCCCTCCCCTCTCGAAACCCTAGACTGCTCATCCACCGCCCTACCAGAGCCCATTCACTGCCAGCGGCGTCCACCTCGCCGTATCTGCTTCTGCGGCCGCATCTACCCCTCCCACCTCCCCTAGAAACAAGTAGACTGCTCATCCACCACTGTACCTCAGCCCATTCAGTGTCGGCCTTGTCCATGGTGCCGGATCTGCTTCGCCGGTACTCTCGTCAACCGCAGCGCATCTGCAGCGGCTCATTCGTACTCCCTACTGGAGACGCTTCGTCCACCCCCCCCCCCCCCCCCCCGCCCGCCCCCGGAGCCGCCCCACCGACGCCCTCGTCGACGGCCTCTGATCCTCTTCGCCGACACCTTCCCCAACCCTACCAGAGCCGCTTCGCCGACAACATCGTCAACCCCACCGGAGTAGCTTCGCCTATACCATTTTCAACCCTACCGGGGCTGCTTTTCCAACTCACAAGTCCACGGCCTCAGATGCACTTCCTCGCACCCTCATCCAACCTACCGGAGCAGCTTCTGACACCCCGTCCACGGCCGCAAATCCGCATTGTCGACACCATCCTTAACCCAACCACTGGAGCAGCTTCACCTACGCCCTCGTCCACGGCCACAGATCCTCTTCGCCCACACTGTACTCCACCCTACCGGAGCCGCTCCACAAACACCCTACTCGACGGTTCTAGATCTCCTTACTGGACCCCGATAGCCAGCACAGCGTCATCACCCTTGACGTTTCTAACCTGATTCCCACCGTCTGGCAAGATGCCAAGCACCCGCCACGGCCTAGGTACTTGTCACCTTTAAACCCGTCTAGCATCACCTGCCCGATGTATTTCAAATATACTAACAGGTCGTTGTTACCTGTTATGCAGCTGGCAAAAACTACAAGGATGATGTTTCTTCTGGATCTAACAGCTTGGCCAACAAAGATCCTGGACTGAGGCATTGCTATGATCTTGTAAGTCTCTCTCTCTCTCTCTTGTATTGTTTGTGTCTGCCAGCGTGCTTTGCTAGGATTTTCGACCAGTAATCCCTTTGTGCAGACAATGATTTCTACTACTGGCTGCTAAATTAGATATTTAGATGTCATACATGATACTACCTCGTACCTCCGTTCCTAAATATAAGTCTTTCTAGAGATTCCACTATAGGCTACATACAGAGCAAAATGAGTGAATCTACACTCGAAAATGCATCTATATACATCTGTATGTGGTCCATACTAGAATCTCTACATAGGCATATATTTAGGAACAGAGGCGGTACATTACACAAAATCGTAGGTGGCATGTAGGAATTCCAGTACACTACATTAGGCTCCCTTGGAGTGCCTGCTAGTCCAGCACACAGAGTCATGGCTAGTTTATGCTATGCACACAATCATTAATTGGTGGTTTAAATATGTGCAAGGGATATGCAATGTATTATCATGTAGAGATGTCTGAAATTAGCCGTGCCAACTTGCAGATTGGGTTACACAATGAAAAAGTACAAGATGTATGTGGCAATTTCATGGAACATCGCAAAAAAAGGAGAGCCAGCGGTGAGCCTATACAGTGTGCTATGGTACGTCACTCCTCCATTGCAATCATCATGACATGTTATTTGTATGTCAGTTTTATTGGCCAAGTTTCTTAGGGATAGTTATTATGAGTTATCCTAACAAAATAAGCACATGTGAATATAAGCTCCATGTAATAAGCCAACCAGTTCTTTTCATTGCATTTTCAGCTTATCTTTGGTATGATAAGTGAAAAGTCTAGATTGCATTATATTTTTTTTATTTTGCTGCCCATATGAAAATTAATTTGACTTGCAAACATCACAAATTGAACCCAGTGCAGTAATTAATATGATAGGAAAACAGACCATCACTATTTTCTCAAAATGCAAATACAAAGATACCATCTACTTGGCACAATCTACTTTGGTCAATATTTTCCATAGAGATCCCATTGCCTAATTTAAACGAAAAAGGCATGACCCACATTTAAATAAAGAACAATTATTTATTGAAATTCGATGGTCCAAGTGGCTGGTTATTATCATATAGCAGCACCACCTGAAGGCATCATATAGCAGCAGCAGCAGTGTGCAATTCATCATATACCAGCAGCAGCTCATAGCAATTCATCATATAGCAGCGGCAGGAGCAGCTCATAGCAATTCATCATATAGCATCAGCAGGAGCAGCTCATAGCAATTCATCATATAGCAGCAGCAGGAGCAGCTCATAGCAATTCATCATATAGCATCAGCAGGAGCAGCTCATAGCAATTCATCATACAGCAGTAGCAGGAGCAGCTTATAGCAACTCATCATATAGCAGCAGCAGCTCATAGCAATTCATCATATAGTAGCAACAGCTCATAGCAATTCATCATATAGCAGCAGCATCTCATAGCAATTCATCATATAGCAGCAGCAGGAGCAGCTCATAGCAATGCATCATATAGCAGCAGCAAAAGCAGCTCATAGCAATTCATCATATAGTGGATCAGAATGAAAATTTGGCAAAAAAAACAGAGGAGATCCTCACCTTTTTGGATGAGCTCATCCTTCAACAGCACCTCAAGGCCACGGCCTGGGAGGTGGGGAGGGGGAATAAGGTGCCTTCTGCCGTAGTGTGGCATCAACCGTAGTTATGCAGCGCCTGCCGGAGTAGTGCGTTGGACAAACCACAGTGGAGCAGCTGCTGGAGACCATGAGAATGAGAGGCGGCACCAGAGGGAGGATCAGCCAGGGAGATTTTCCCCTACCCACCGGCCATGTAGCCTAGCTGGACAGAGCATCGTCGAGGACCAGGCCAGATGAGACCAGTGGCGACGGCTTGCTGGAGGAACCCTAGTGCTGCAGGTAGGGGATCGAGGTAGAGGGAAATGAGAGAGGAGATGCAAGCGGGCAGGTCAATGAACGCTTACGTTTTTGTTTTTACTTGAGGGTGAGGTGTGACGCGGGCATCACCAGTTGCATTTTGAGTGTAATATAGGCAGACAACAGAGTCATTTCACTATTCCCCTTCCCTTCAATTTTTAGTGAGGTTCTACCCGAAACACCCCCCCCTCCAAAGCGAAATTAGTTAAGCCCAAGCCCATAACTCAAAAATGACTTCTTTACATCTTTTATGGCTTATTTTGACAATAAGCCCTCAAAAGGCGGAATAGAACTGGCCCTTAACCTGTAATTCAATTGTGCGTGCAATGATGAATCACTCCTGCCTGCTATAGTGTACATTTAGGCATCATCATACATGGCATAACCTAATACATGTGCATTCCATTGTAGAATCTGGAATATGCAATGTTTATGTTAGTTCATACGTTGCACATGATGTTTAAATGCCCCTTAAATCTGGTCAGTCAAGTGATGGTCTTTAAGCCTCCTTCTTTGCTTCTTTTCTTGATATGTAAGATTTGCTCACACATCTGTTCAATTGCTTGTTTGCATCAGCCAACCATACTAGGACTGTTTGCTTTGATTACTTGATGTTCTTGACCTAACACTCTAACAGAGCTTGTCAATGATTTAAACACTAAGGGCTGCTGTAGTGGGGCCTTTTCTAACTCATAGGTGACATAAAGGTTTGGCTGTACACTAAAGTAGGTTCTCCAAGAGTACCTGGAGATCCAGTTCGAATGTATGGCTAGTTTTTACATAGTGCAGACATAGTAAATGCTCATTTCATTGTGTGCAAGTGCAAGAGATGCGGCATGTTTCATTATGTGGTGTTGTTTTGTTATAATCTCATCCTTTTGTGTTCACAGACTGGAAAGTATGCATATTTATCTTCCAATGAGACGAGTAACTAGTTTGTGTCACCTTGCAGAGGGGGTGCAATGAAGATAAGATTGAGGATTTCCAAGTACAAGATGTTAGGAAGGAGCCTTGTAAGAGAAGTAGGAGTTGTGCTGAGCCTCTTCACCCTGTTAAGGTAAGTCACTGTATCCAACTCAACAGTTCAATTCCTTGTTTGTTTCAGGCATAGTTAATTTTCTCTTTTCAATTGCTTTATTTGTCCTCAGTTAATGAGATGCCAAAAGAATGATGCCTGATGTTAGGTACTTGTATAACTATTAGTTGACATAATTAAAGGCCTTACCATTTAATTACTCTGCCGAAGTGTGCCTGAAGCTTTGAAATCTATTAACCAACTATTATTGAATGAGGCTCACAATCTAGTTTATACTAGGCTAATGATTGCATAGTTTTGCTTGCTGTAGTATGTTTTTATGAAATCCTCTGCTGTTCATTATGCTCCCTAAGAATTTAATTGAGCTACAGAATGGCCAACTGCTTGTTTACATCTATGCAACGTGTTGTCTAAATTTGTAACTTGTCTGTGTTTTGGATTTGGCCCCAACATCATGCTCCTCTGGTGAGCTAAGAGAGATTTCTGTATGCAGGCTGCACACACTACCTTTTTTATAATTTGTAAAATATCACCTGCTTATGCTTCATCACGTGTAACATTATTGTTAGTCCAGTTTTGCCATGTACAAAATAGTCTGTCTTGCTCGCTTCACTGTTGTAACTATATTTTTGCCCTAGTCATGTGTACTTACAGAAACATTTCAGGATGAAGTGACATCAACACAAAGATCTGCGAGCAGTGCGGCATGGCCGTTATCGAATGATTATGGATTGGAATTGGAATGTGCTGATGTTCTCGAGCATCAACTAGAGGTGGCAAGACAACGTGTACATGATTCTGAACGTACAATCAACAAGTTGAGACTGGACATGCAGGTATTAGATGCAGGAGTCAAAAAAATGAAACAAGACACCGAGGTTACAACGAAGGAATTGGAGATTTTGTAGACTGAAATTTGTGCTATCTAAATCCGGCCAATCCTATTTTCTGAAGAGATTATAGTTCAAATGGTAAGTTATGTTGATGTGCGTGCATGATGTATGAGCTGTATTTGCCCAGTGTATGTAATTTGTTGTTTGTGTATGCTTTATTATCACTGGTGCCGAACCATAATGCCCAGTGGGTATAATCGGTTGTAATTTCTTTATTGTATAGTGTAGGATTATTCTACGTTTCTATGCCTTAGTCTCTTTATTGTATAGTGTATGTTTTTTAGAGGTGATCGTATAGAGTAGGATAATTCTTCGAATATGCTATATCGTTCAAACAGGGGCCAACTCGCCCAAACGTTGTAGTGACCATGGCCCTCCACAGGCCGTACGTTCCATGGGCCATCTACGGGACAGACGATCCCTGGCCTTCTGTGGCCGTCGGATTCGTGGGCCTTGTATGGGTTGTCGGATCCGTGGGCCTTGATACGTCTCCAACGTATCTATAATTTTTGATTGCTCCATGCTATATTATCTACTGTTTTGGACATTATTGGGCTTTAATATCCACTTTTATATTATTTTTGGGACTAACCTATTAACCGGAGGCCCAACCCAGAATTGTTGTTTTTGCCTGTTTTAGGGTTTTGAAAAAAAACGAATATCAAACGGAGTCCAAACGAAATGAAACCTTCGGGAACGTGATTTTCTCAACGAACAAGACTCAGGAGACTTGGACCCTACGTCAAGACACAGAAGAGGAGGCCACGAGGTAGGGGGCGCGCCTACCCCGCTGGGCGCGCCCTCCACCCTCGTGGGGCCCCTGTTGCTCCACCGACGTACTCCTTCCTCCTATATATACCTATGTACCCCCAAACGATTAGATACGGATCCAAAAACCTAATTCCACCACCGCAACTTTCTATATCCATGAGATCCCATCTTGGGGCCTGTTCTGGAGCTCCGCAGGAGGGGGCATCGATCACGGAGGGCTTCTACATCAACACCATAGCCTCTCCGATGAAGTGTGAGTAGTTTACCTCAGACCTACGGGTCCATAGTTATTAGCTAGATGGCTTCTTCTCTCTTTTTGGATCTCAATACAATGTTCTCCCCCTCTCTTGTGGAGAACTATTCGATGTCATCTTCTTTTTGCGGTGTGTTTGTTGAGACCAATGAATTGTGGGTTTATGATCAAGTTTATCTATGAATAATATTTGAATCTTCTCTGAATTCTTTTATGTATGATTGGTTATCTTTGCAAGTATCTTCGAATTATCAGTTTGGTTTGGCCTACTAGATTGATTTTTCTTGCAATGGGAGAATGCTTAGCTTTGGGTTCAATCTTGCGGTGTCCTTTCCCAGTGACAGTAGGGGCAGCAAGGCATGTATTGTATTGTTGCCATCGAGGATAACAAGATGGGGTTTTCATCATATTGCATGAGTCTATCCCTCTACATCATGTCATTGTGCTTAAGGCGTTACTCTGTTTTCATTAACTTAATACTCTAGATGCATGCTGGATAACAGTCGATGAGTGGAGTAATAGTAGTAGATGCAGGCAGGAGTCGGTCTACTTGTCTCGGACGTGATGCCTATATACATGATCATACCTAGATATCCTCATAACTATGCTAAATTCTGTCAATTGCTCAACAGTAATTTGTTGACCCACCGTAGAATATTTATGCTCTCGAGAGAAGCCACTAGTGAAACCTATGGCCCCCGGGTCTATCTTTATCATATTGATCTCCTACTACTTAGTTATTTCCTTTGCTTTTTTACTTTGCCTTTATTTTACTTTGCATCTTTATCAAAAAAATACCAAAAATATTATCTTATCATATCTATCAGATCTCACTCTCGTAAGTGGCCGTGTAGGGATTGACAACCCCTATTCGGTTGGTTGCGAGGATTTATTTGTTTTGTGCAGGTACGAGGGACTCGCGCGTAGCCTCCTACTGGATTGATACCTTGGTTCTCAAAAACTGAGGGAAATACTTACGCTACTTTGCTGCATCATCCCTTCCTCTTCGGGGAAAACCAACGTAGTGCTCAAGAGGTAGCAAGAAGGATTTCTGGCGCCATTGCCGGGGAGGTCTACACAAAAGTCAACATACCAAGTACCCATCACATACCCTTATCTTCCGCATTACATTATTTGCCATTTGCCTCTCGTTTTCCTCTCCCCCACTTCACCCTTGTCGTTTTATTCGCCCTGTCTCTCTCTATCCTCCCTCTCTTTCTCTATTTGCCTCTTTTTGCCCGCTTGCTTTTTGTTTGCTTGTGTGTTAGTTTGCTTGCTTGTCGTTATGGCTAGTCCTTTACCTTCTGCCTCTATGTCTCATGAAAAATTCTGATGCTTCTGCTAAAGAACCACCCATCTTACATACAAAAAAATTCCGTGTTGGTAGTGGTAATATTATTGGAAAAGGAGTTATTCAAGATTTCTTTACTTGTGCCGGTGCTTTACCTTCTATGGGTAGTTCTATCCTTCATAGAACTAGTAGTCTTGCGGACGCTATTGCCATGCTTGTAGTTGAACTTGAAAGACAATTCATGCACATGCATCCTTGCATACAAAGGATTTTCCTGGAATTTTCTAATATTGAGCATTCTTCTGTTAAGCATGCCGCCACTACCTTTTTGGCTCATGAGTTTAGATTCATTATAAAAGAGGCCAAAGAAATCTTTGCACATTATAGGGTGGACGCTTGCTGTCCTCCCATAGAGGCTATCCTCTTTGATCAAGAAGAAATAATGCGTTTTCAATCTCTAGACTATGTTGCTTTCAATGAAAATCTTAGAAAAAGGGTTCGTACCAATGTTTTAGTTGACAGAATCTCTAAACTTAATGATGATTTGGCTATTTGAAATAATGAACTAGGATATTCTCTTGAATTAGGCTCACAAAGTTCTATCAACAGAATGCTTATAATGATGAATTGGTTGTGCAATATGAAGGACCAAAGGAGGAACCTATACCTCCCAAGGTTGATCTTGGGGACTTTTGTCCCATTAAATTTAGCCCTTTTGATTACTCTTGCTTGCCTCAAAGAAAACTTGCCGCCGAACATAGATAATATGAGATGAGTTTTAATAATCTATCTTACTATTATGGCAATACCTAGATCTATCCTTGCTTGTTATGCCTAGCCAGGGGCGTTAAACGATAGCGCTTGTTGGGAGGTAACCCAATTTTATTTTTATTCCTTGCTTTTTGCTCCTGTTTTAGTAATAAATAATTTATCTAGCCTCTGTTTTGGTTGCGTTTTTTGAGTTTAATTAGTGTTTGTGCCAAGTAGAACCGTTGGGAAGACTTGGGGAAAGTCTTGTTACACTTGCTGTAAAAAACAGAAACTTTAGCGCTCACGAGAACTGCTGCCCTTTTTATTTGGAGAATGATATTTAGTCAATTCTTTTTGCAGATGATTAATAGATAAATTCCTCACGTCCAGAAATTTATTTTATAATTTTTGGGGTTCCAGATCTTGCGCTAGCTACAGATTACTACAGACTGTTCTGTTCTTGACAGATTCTGTTTTTCGTGTGTTGTTTGCTTATTTTGATGAATATATGGCTAGTAAAATAGTTTATAAACCATAGATAAGTTGTAATACAGTAGGTATAACACCAATATAAATAAATAATGAGTTCATTACAGTACCTTGAAGTGGTCTTTTGTTTTCTTTCGCTAACGGAGCTCACGAGATTTTCTACTTTAAGTTTTGTTTTGTGAAGTTTTCAAGTTTTGGGTAAAGATTTGATGGGCTATGGAACAAGGAATGGCAAGAGCCTAAGCTTGGGGATGCACATGGCACCCCCAAGATAATCTAAGGACACCTAAAAGCCAAAGCTTGGGGATGCCCCGGAAGGCATCCCCTCTTTCGTCTACTTCTATCGATAACTTTACTTGGAGCTATATTTTTATTCACCACATGATGTGTGTTTTGCTTGGAGCGTCTTGTATTATTTGAGTCTTTAATTTGTAGTTTACCACAATCATCCTTGCTGTACACACCTTTTGAGAGAGCCATACATGATTTGGAATTTGTTAGAATACTCTATGTGCTTCGCTTATATCTTTTGAGTTATATAGTTTTGCTCTAGTGCTTCACTTATATCTTTTAGAGCACGGTGGTGGATTTGTTTTATAGAAACTATTGATCTCTCATGCTTCACTTAGATTATTTTGAGAGTCTTAAATAGCATGGTAATTTGCTTAAAACTAATATGCTAGGTATTCAAGATTAGTAAAATTTTCTTAAGAGTGTTTTGAATACTAAGAGAAGTTTGATGCTTGATGATTGTTTTGAGATATGGAGGTAATAATATCAAAGTCGTGCTAGTTGTCTAGTTATGAAATTGAGAAATACTTGTGTTGAAGTTTGCAAGTTCCGTAACATGCACGTATGGTAAACGTTATGTAACAAATTTGAAACATGAGGTGTTATTTGATTGTCCTCCTTATGAGTGGCGGTCGGGGACGAGCGATGGTCTTTTCCTACCAATCTATCCCCCTAGGAGCATGCGCGTAGTACCGAGGTTTTTGATGACTTGTAGATTTTTGCAACAAGTATGTGAGTTCTTTATGACTAATGTTGAGTCCATGGATTATACGCACTCTCACCCTTCCATCCTTGCTAGCCTCTTCGGTACCGTGCATTGCCCTTTCTCACATTGAGAGTTGGCGCAAACTTCGTCGGTGCATCCAAACCCCGTGATATGATACGCTCTTTCACACATAAACCTCCTTATATATTCCTCAAAACAGCCACCATACCTACCTATTATGGCATTTCCATAGCCATTCCGAGATATATTGCCATGCGACCTTCCACCATTCCGTTTATCATGACACATTCATCATTGCCATATTGCTTAGCATGATCATGTAGTTGACATAGTATTTGTGGTAAAGCCACCGTTCATAATTCTTTCATACATGTCACTCTTGGTCCATTGCATATCCCGGTACACCGCCGGAGGCATTCATATAGAGTCATCTTTTGTTCTAGTATCGAGTTGTAATCATTGAGTTGTAAAATAGAAGTGTGATGATCATCATTTTCTAGAGCATTGTCCCAAGTGAGGAAGTATATAAAAAAAGAAAGGCCCAAAAAAAGAGAAGGCCCAAAAAAGAGAAAGGCCATAAAAAAGAGAAAGGCCATAAAAAAGAGAGAAGGCCCAAAAAAATGAGAGAAAAAGAGAGAAGGGACAATGTTACTATCCTTTGCCACACTTGTGCTTCAAAGTAGCACCTTAATCTTCAAGATAGAGTCTCTCGTTTTGTCAATTTCATATACTAGTGGGAATTTTCATTATAGAACTTGGCTTGTATATTCCAACAATGGGCCTCCTCAAGTGCCCTAGGTCTTCGTGAGCAAGCAAGTTGGATGCACACCCACTTAGTTTCTTTTGTTGAGCTTTCATACATTTATAGCTCTAGTGCATCCGTTGCATGGCAATCCCTACTCCTTGCATTAACATCAATCGATGGGCATCTCCATAGCCCATTGATTAGCCCCGTTGATGTGAGACTTTCTCCCTTTTGTCTTCTCCACATACCCCCCCCCTCATTATATTCTATTCCACCCATAGTGCTATGTCCATGGCTCGCACTCATATATTGCGTGAAAGTTTATAGGTTTGAGATTACTAAAGTATGAAACAATTGCTTGGCCTGTCATCGGGGATGTGCATGATGAGAGCATTCTTGTGTGACGAAAATGAAACATGACTAAACTATATGATTTTGTAGGGATGAACTTTCTTTGGCCATGTTATTTTGAGAAGACATAATTGCTTAGTTAGTATGCTTGAAGTATTATTATTTTTATGTCAATATGAACTTTTTTCTTGAATCTTTCGGATCTGAATATTCATACCACAATTAAGAAGAATTACATTAAAATTATGCCAAGTAGCACTCCGCATCAAAAATTCTGTTTTTATCATTTGCCTACTCGAGGACGAGCAGGAATTAAGCTTGGGGATGCTTGATACGTCTCCAACGTATCTATAATTTTTGATTGCTCCATGCTATATTATCTACTGTTTTGGACATTATTGGGCTTTATTATCCACTTTTTTATTATTTTTGGGACTAACCTATTAACCGAAGGCCCAGCCCAGAATTGTTGTTTTTGCCTGTTTTAGGGTTTCGAAGAAAACGAATATCAAACGGAGTCCAAATGGAATGAAACCTTCGGGAACGTGATTTTCTCAACGAACAAGACTCGGGAGACTTGGACCCTATGTCAAGACACAAAAGAGGAGGCCACGAGGTAGGGGGCGCGCCTACCCCCCCCCCCCCCAGGTGCGCCCTCCACCCTCGTGGGCCCCCTATTGCTCCACCGACGTACTCCTTCCTCCTATATATACCTACGTACCCCCAAACGATCAGATACGGAGCAAAAAACCTAATTCCACCACCACAACTTTCTGTATCCATGAGATCCCATCTTGGGGCCTGTTCCGGAGCTCCGCCGGAGGGGGCATCGATCACGGAGGGCTTCTACATCAACACCATAGCCTCTCCGATGAAGTGTGAGTAGTTTACCTCAGACCTACGGGTCCATAGTTATTAGCTAGATGGCTTCTTCTCTCTTTTTGGATCTCAATACAATGTCCCCCCCCCCTCTCTTGTGGAGAACTATTCGATGTAATCTTCTTTTTGCGGTGTGTTTGTTGAGACCGATGAATTGTGGGTTTATGATCAAGTCTATCTATGAATAATATTTGAATCTTCTCTGAATTCTTTTATGTATGATTGGTTATCTTTGCAAGTCTCTTTGAATTATCAGTTTGGTTTGGCCTACTAGATTGATATTTCTTGCAATGGGAGAAGTGCTTAGCTTTCGGTTCAATCTTGTGGTGTCCTTTCCCAGTGACAGTAGGGGCAGCAAGGCACGTATTGTATTGTTGCCATCGAGGATAACAAGATGGGGTTTTCATCATATTGCATGAGTCTATCCCTCTACATCATGTCATCTTGCTTAAGGCGTTACTCTATTTTCATTAACTTAATACTCTAGATGCATGCTGGATAGCGGTCGATGAGTGGAGTAATAGTAGTAGATGCAGGCAGAAGTCGGTCTACTTGTCTCGGACGTGATGCCTATATACATGATCATACCTAGATATTCTCATAACTATGCTCAATTCTGTCAATTGCTCAACAGTAATTTGTTCACCCACCGCAGAATACTTATGCTCTCGAGAGAAGCCACTAGTGAAACCTATGGCCCCCGGGTCTATCTTTATCATATTGATCTCCTACTACTTAGTTATTTCCTTTACTTTTTACTTTGCCTTTATTTTACTTTGTATCTTTATCACAAAAATACCAAAAATATTATCTTATCATATCTATCAGATCTCACTCTCGTAAGTGGCCGTGTAGGGATTGACAACCCCTATTCACGTTGGTTGCGAGGATTTATTTGTTTTGTGTAGGTACGAGGGACTCGCGCGTAGCCTCCTACTGGATTGATACCTTGGTTCTCAAAAACTGAGGGAAATACTTACGCTACTTTGCTGCATCATCCCTTCCTCTTCGGGGAAAACCAACGTAGTGCTCAAGAGGTAGCAGGCCTTCTATCGGTTGTCAGATCCATGGGCCAGCGAATCCATGGGCCTTCTATGGGCCGTCGGATCAAAGGTCCTTCTGTGGGCCATTGGGTCAATGGGCCTTCTACGGGCCGTCTCATGTATGGGCCGTATAAGGGGCCGTAAATGGGCTAGAGTGTAAATCATACATTTTATGGGCTGGCCATAACGGGCCGTTAATCGGCGTTATCTGATGATGCTATGAAAATGGCCCAACGGATTAACGGGCCACAAACGGGCCGACTATATCCACGGGCTGAATTTGGCCCACAAGCAGAAAAGGCCTGTAACGGGCCGTAAGTAAACGAATGCTGGAAATGAGCCCAAGAATAAATGGGCCCTGAGAAGGCAGAAAGATAACATGGGCTGGAAACGGCCCAATGGTATAATGGGCCGTTAATGGGTGTAAAGTGATACACTGTTCATTACGGGTCAGTTTTACCACGGGGCGTTAATGGGCCGAGGGTTACTAAGGGCCTCATATGGGCCAAAAGACGTCATGGGCCATACATGGGCTGGAAGTTAAAACGGGCTGGAATTATATTGGACGGCCCAGATGACGCTACTGGGCCTAATTCGGATAGGCCATAAACGGGCCCTGGGTTAGCGGGCTGTAAATGGGCTATATGCGAACAGGCCGTTAACAGGCTTGCCGTGGGCGGGCCCGCCACCTTTTGACCAAGTCAAACGGGCCGGCCTTTTCACAAGAATGGGCCTCTGTTGTGTCGTGCCACGTGTCGACGTATCATAGGCGCTTTGGGTCCAATGAGTGGATGACATGTGTCCCAACGGTGAGCCGACACCTGTTCCCTCCAGCCAATGATGATTTTACACATGGAAAATCCCCATTGGTCGGGGCTGTTAACGGGTTATCGGATCCAAAACCGGACCCGATAGCTTAACGGCGTTCCGTTATGGTGGATGCCACGCGTCGGTCACCCTTGACGAAAGTACTTCTGTGACGCGCAATTTATCGTCATGGAAGTGGACACTTCCATGATGATAATTTTGGTAATGTCATGGAACACTTCTACGACAGCACAGGTATGACTATCTTGATTCTGTCATAAATTTGTCATGGATGTACATGCATGACAGAAAACATGACCTACTGTGACAAACATGTATCATCACGGAAGTGTATCTTTTTGTAGTGAGGGGGGCGCCCTCCATCCTTGTGGCCACCTCATGGCTCTTCTGACTTCATCTCCAAGTCTCATGGTTGTCTTGTGGTCCAAGAAAGATCATCGCGAAGGTTTTATTCCGTTTGGACTTCCATGGTGCGCGTCGGTCCTAACAAACGGTTTTTAACCCCTTTCCGCGACGACATATGGAACCGTCTCCAAGTGAGTGTGGGCGATAGGGGGGTCCTTGCCACACGACCCAGAAACCGTCGGGGGTAGGGAGCCTTGATGCATACGGTTGTCCCTGTATAACCGTTTTCGATATCTCGAATATCCCAAACGCTTCATCCTTGCCACTCATTTGTGCTCGCATTGCCATCGCAGTCGGAGTTTTGTGGTTCTGCCTAAAACCAGGCAGATTCCAGGCACGGGAGTTTTCTAGGCAGATTCTAGGCATGGGAGTTTTACGATGTCTGGCACATCACAAACAGTTCATGATTATAAACCGTCTACGATAGGTAGACAATCACACACATTTAGTTTTCCCGCACCGTTTGTGATATTGTCTGACATCGCACACGGATTGCAAACGGCAACTGTGTGCATGCTTGCACATGTTTCCTCTCTGTGAACTATCTCGGATTATGGTGTATATCGCAAACGTTTGTGTTTTACCAACTGTGTGTGCCGTAATGACCTGCACAACGTAAGTTCACCCTAATTTAATTGCTGCTATTTAAAATTGTACCTAATTTAAACTTGAAAGTAGGCTATAGCTTTATTCATATCCATCAGGTTCAAACAACCAATGCATTATTCGATTCACATGTACATATGTTTAAGAATTACAGAAGCACCAAATAAAGAATGATGCACGAGGGTTCTATACTTATACTATTACAGATGGTAAAGAAAGAGGCGACAGACATTCCAGTTGGTGAACAAGGTGAAGAGAAATGGCCCTATTGTGCTCTCCTGGATGCAGAAGGCATGTAGGACTCTAGTCCAACCCCTTGTGATGGTCGGCGCCAATCATGTAGTTTGAGAAGTAATCTTGAGTAAACTGCTTCAGGATCCACTGCAAAAGAAAAAAGATTCAGATATTTTCATCTAACACAACTCATTACGGGCAGTAAAAAGAAGCCTACAGGGTTCTTACTTACCATCCTGCAGTTCACAATTGTCTTGCATAAAGTGTAAACAAATAGCTCGATTAACATATTTTAACCCATTTTAGTAACAATCTTTATCAGTTTCCTCACTTGATGTTGGTTCATGAATATCTCATTGCCCCATACGCGGAAAGGGTCGAAGTGTGGATCTTTGGCAATGATATATGTACCTAAAAGCACCAAGTTAATATTAGAAGCTAAACAACAATTGAAAATGATGTAGTACAACACTCCATCCATCCCATTATATAAGATTTTATTACATGTATATCTAGACATCATCAGAACATTAAGGTAACACTCTTCCTTATTGCTATGTAGCCTGGGATTGCATATTTAGTCATTCGGTACAATGCATGTTGCTAAACAACAATTGAAAAACGAAAAGGCATGTTAACTGCAATATCCTTAACAGCAACCAAATATCATAATTCTTAGTGGTATTGTTGAAACTGCTATTGATGAAACTGAATTGCACAACAAATAGTTGCACATAAGAACTGAAATAAACAAGTCATAAGGACATCTCTAGGCGACCCTTAAAAAGTTAAAGGACTAAAACCCTTAGTGGATATATATATATACTCCAGCAATTTTTGGCCTTTTCTAGTCGATCCCCTAAACTTAAGGTTGTAAACTTCAATTTGATCAAGTTCAAAGCAGGTTGTAACATCCCAAATTTTCAATTTAGAATGTTATACATAGATCATCCATGCATATCATGTTTTATTGCTTTTCCGTTCTGTAATCCTCGAAATCCTAAGCAGTTCAAGGACCCACAAAGAGAGTTGGGGATTTCCCGGTCTTCATATTTGATTCTTTTATCAAATAATGAAAAGAGGATTTGATTTTATTTATATCTCTCCGAAAAATATTTCAGATTAAAAATTAAAGAGAGGAGATAATATTACTTCTCCAAAATAAATGAAATATTGGAGGAAAATATTAAAATCATTAAATTGATTTTTATTGGATTTTATTCGGATTTTATTTGCATTAGAAAAATTGCATGTTTTTTAAAATTGCATTTTAGGGCCAAGAAAATGTTCATCTTGTTCTAAATATTTTATTTAGACGGTGAAAATTTGTTTTGGCATTTTTAGGTTTTTATTTTTTTCTAGGATTTTATTTCGGTCGGCGAAGCTTTAAAAAAAAGTTCCGCGCCGACTGGGCCTAAGGCCCAGCCCCGCCAGGCCGTCGCCGCCGCAGCCTCCTGCGCGCGCGTGCGCCGCCGCCGCCACTCGGACCGGAGTCCAAGTTGGACTCCGCCTCTGCCGCGCCTTGCCCCCTCCTCCAAGTCGTCGCCCCCGCCCCTTTATATACGCCGCCACCCCCGCCCCAACACCACCACCGCCGCCGCCAACCCTGCCGCCCGCAGCCGCCGCCGCCTCGCGCAGCCGCCGCCGTCCGTGCTCGCCGCCGCCGCCAAGCCCCGCCGCCCTCGCGAGCCGCTGCCCCACCTCGACGGATCCCTCTCGCTGGAGGTAGCCACCGCGCCCCGCCGCCAGTTTTTTTATAAAAACCGTTCGGTTTTTTCAGAAACCCTAGATCCGTTTTTTTTATTCGTCGGTTTTTCTCGGTTCTTCCAGTTAGCGGACGTTCGTCCGTATGTTCGTTTTAATGAACGGTTTTCACCCATTAGTTACAGCTAACGAACTCTCATTCTTAGTCTGTTCGTGAGTTTTCTTTTATCGGATTTATTCTACGATTTTTCTGATCGTGATTTCTGATCCGATATTAGTTTCTGTTTATCTTTTCGCTCGTTTAATGAAATCAGGCAATTCAAGCGCCTGGAGTTTCATCTCGAAACCATCTTTCCGTTTAACCAACTCAAACAAGTTTTGCTACTGTAAAATTTGACCTAGTTTCAGATTAGTAAACGAAGCTTCTTTCTTTCGCCGTTTGAGTTCGTTGTTCCGTTTGTTTTGATTCTTTTTGCGAACCGGAGTTCTTAATTTGAACTTTCTGGTCAACCTCTATTATTTGAGTTTTGCTTGTGCATCGTTGCTTGTTACTTATGTATGTTATTGTTTGCTTGCGATAGAATTCCCGGAGTGTGAAGCGTGTTACTACGAGTCTCTAGGATTCGCGGATCGTCAGCAAGGCAAGTAACACTTTGATCATATCCCATTATTACCCAGTTTGTATGCATTAGTTCCAATCCTCAAACATTTCATGATTAGGATGTCATTAACTTGTGGGTTGGGAAGTAGTTGCCGAGGTAGAACCTATTGCCCTGTTACATTCAAACCCTTGGGAGTTACTTCTACGTATTGCTTATTGCTATGCTATGCTCGTAGACGTGGTTTGGGTTTGAGTGAAATTCATGTCAGATGTGAGATTGTTAATTAATGGTTAAACTTAAGGTGGCAACTTAATCAAACAACTGGGTGGATTGAGGCACCTGGGGAACCCAGTGTTGTTTGTTTTTTTGGAAATCCCGGGGTACCCGTGTGATCTTCCTATGGACCGCCACCTAGGCTCAAAGGGAACTGAGATGATTCATGCTAGAAACTTCCGTGTGCAGCCACAAGCTATTATGGGCTCTAGCATAGTTGAGTAAGTTACGTGAACCTCTTGAAGAGGTAGATCAGCAGGTAGTGCGTTTTGTAGGTTTGGTATGGTCTACTCGGAGTAGAGAGTTAACGTTTCTGAAAGACTGTGTCTCGGTCATCCGTTTCTCAAACACCATGTAGTGCGAGAAATCCAATGGAGGCGGTCGAGTCTTGTGGGGAAAAGTGCGCAAACCTCTGCAGAGTGTACAATCTAATCATGGTTAGCCGTGTCCCCGGTTATGGACAATTCTTGAGTATCTAGTACTTGGGTTATCACATGTATCTCACCATGCTTAATTAATACTGTTGGGATGTTAATTCACTTTAATTGGGATTGAGTTGAGGATACCTTCTCAATGATGTTTCAACCACCATGATAGTAAAATTAAAATCTATTCCGTTGTTGTAGGGAAAAATTGGCTTTTCGCAAAACTACAACCATACAGCTTTCCACCAGCCATATATGCATGTAGTGATAGCATTATTCTGTTTCTGCTCTACTGTGTTATATTGCCAGCATATTCCATGTGCTGACCCGTTTTCGGGCTGCAACGTATTATGTTGCGGACTTTTCAGACGAGGAGTAAGGTTCGTTAGGTCATTGCCGTGCAGCTTAGCTATGCCGTTGGAGTTGATGGACTCACCTTATCTTCCGAGACTTCCGCTGTTATCGCATTAGATGGCCTTAAGTCATATTATTGTAATAAGTTCTCTTTGGAGACATTCGATGTAATAGTGTGTGATTGCTACTCTGTTATAAATCCTTCGAGTACTGTGTGTGTCAGCATTACCGATCCAGGGATGACACTTAAGCACATAGACTTGACCATCTGAGGTTGGGTCGCTACAAGATGGTATCAGAGCACACGCTGAGTGTAGGACACGACCACTAAGATAAACCCTAGGTCACACTTCTCGTCTCATTTCTGACTCCTCTCCACTTTCTAATCTTTAGGATGACGGAGATGAAGAACAAGTTTGCACAATCGGATGAAGACACACCTTTTGGACGCCACTTGAAGGAAGTCACTAGGTACTTGAACATTGGAATACCAAGCTTCACCGGGACGTACAACGCCACTTTACCTGAAGAGGAGCGCTGGATGATTCAAGTACAAGTTCCATGAAGGACGTTCTCGCCAACTTCTAAACCCATAGAATTTTCCTTCGACGCACCAACCTAGAGTTTAGGAAAGAGTATGGCAGCTCACATCACCATGGGACGCATTGGAGAAGTTTACAACAGGGAGCTTAAGGACACTATTTACCAAATATGTGGGCGCTGAGACGAGCAATGGGAAGTAATCAGCACTAAGAAGGATAGATCCATTGCAGCTTTCATCCAGGAGTTAAACCAGCACATTCGACATCAGGAGAACCAGATGTGTGCGGACATGATGGACTTGAAGAAGGCGAAGACTAGGATCATCGAGCTGGAGGAAGAACTCAAGTTTACCCGTGATGGATATGAAGAGGAAATCAAGACCCTACTGGAGAAGAATGACGACTTAGTCAAGAAGATCGGAGTATTCATGGGAGGACCAGCACCAATCGAAGAAGAAGAAGAACCCAAGGAAATACGCCCCGAGGACTACATCATCATCGACGACACCGACTCCGACCCTAGTAATGATGACTTTGAAGACGAAGATGGAGCAGACATCATGGATTCTTCCACCGATCAAAATTTCTAGATGACTACCATATATTAGTAGTATTTCCCCCATGTATATAGTAGTAGTGAGCACTTTTGCGATAGTTCTAGACCGTTTGTATGCCCTTGCTTGATTGATTGAGTGAAATGATTGTGTTTGTATCATGTGCATATGGGTAGTGTTCTCTCATTAGACCTCTTCTATTCTAAATCTCTCCCATCTAAACCCCTCGGATGCCTCCGAGACGTGACACCGGTTTTGCCTTCCTGTCGGAGCTCACCCAGTTGATCCAGTAGCAGAATGCCTTGATGCAATTGCTAGTTCAGAACCAGGGCAACAACAACAACAACAACCCACCGCCAGTGGACAACCTAGCCCGTTTTCTAAGGTTACAGCCGCCGGTGTTTTCCAGTAGCACCAAGCCTAGAGTTGCTGATGATGGGCTACGCCGTATTGGAAGGGAGTTGACCACCGCAGGTTGCACAGATGCTGAGAGAGTGCGCTTTGCCGCACATCAATTGGATGGACCAGCAGCCTCATGGTGGGAGAATTACACAGCCACTTTTCCTATAGCCAATGTCACTTGGGACCAGTTTCAGCAAGCTTTCCGCATAGCCCATGTCTCCACTGGAGCTATGCGAATGAAGAAGCGGGAGTTCCACAACCTACGCTAGGGGAACCATACTGTGGCTCAGTACGTGGATGAGTTTAGCAAGTTATCTCGCTACGCCCCTGATGATGTGGCCACAGATGCTGCGAAGCAGGAGAAGTTTATGGAAGGGCTGAATGATGAGATGAGCATGCGGTTGATGGTAGCAACCTTCAACAACCACCAGGAGTTGGTAGATAAGGCTCTTATGATTGAAGGGAAACAGCAGCAGATTGAGAGCCGCAAGAGAAAGTATGGACAAGGGAAGTAAAACTCAGGAGCTCAGCAGAAGCCTCGCCTAACCCCGAACACGGGAGTACTTGTTCACAACCATGGAGGTCACAACCACACTGGAGGAGGATCACATAACCACAGTGGTGCTAAGAATGGGAATGGGAACGGAGCTAACAACAATCAGAACCGCTCCAACCCGTCCACTCCCGCCAAAAGAGACTTAAGTCAGGTTACCTGTTTTAAGTGCGGGAAGACAGGGCACTATGCCAATGATTGCCCCGAAGGAAGGAATGGAAACGGAAATGGAAGCACTGGGAAGAAGCCCAATCCATTCAACAAAGGACAAGTGAACCACGTTAACATGGAGGAGGTTGAAGAGCAGCCGGACGCGGTAATAGGTAAGTTTTTGGTTAAGTCATTTACCGCTCTTGTTCTTTTCGATACTGGTGCATCGCATTCATACATATCAAGGGGATTCGTGGATAAGTTTAAACTACCAACCCAAACCCTTAGGACCCCTCTTTTAGTGAGTTCACCCGGAGCAGAGTATATGGCTAGCCGATGGTGTGACCAGATACCCTTAACCATTGGTACACATGTTTTTCCGTCCGACCTAATTATCTTGGAGTCACAAGGATTGGATGTGATATTGGGTATGGACTGGATGTCAAAGTTTGGAGGAAGCATTGACTATGCTAGTAAGTCGATTTATCTCACCACCCCGGAAGGAAGAAGGATCAAGTATGTATCTAGGCATGTGCCTAGGAGGAGTCAAGTGAATGCCATTACGGGAGTTGTTCAGGAGGAAATGCCTATAGTGAAGGATTACCCAGATGTTTTCCCAGAGGAGTTACCAGGCATGCCACCGGACAGAGATATTGAGTTTTTGATAGAACTGTTACCAGGAACAGGACCAATATCCAAGAGACCCTATCGGATGCCCGCAAATGATCTGGAAGAAATTAAGAAACAGATCAAGGAGTTATTGGAGAAAGGATATATCCGAAGAAGTTCATCACCTTGGGGAGCCCCAGTACTTTTGGTTGAGAAGAAGGATAAATCCCTGAGGATGGTTGTTGATTATCGAGCATTGAATGAAGTGACGATTAAGAACAAGTACCCACTGCCGATGATCAACGATCTGTTTGATTAGTTGCAAGGAGCTAAAGTGTTTTCAAAGATCGATTTGCGATCGGGGTATCATCAGTTGAAGATACGAGAGAAGGACATACCAAAGACAGCGTTCACAACGCGATATGGATTATACGAGTACACGGTCATGTCGTTTGATCTGACTAACGCCCCTGCCTATTTCATGAGCATGATGAACAAGGTGTTCATGGAGTATTTGGACAAGTTTGTTGTGGTGTTTATTGATGATATCATGGTATACTCGAAGAACGAGGAGGATCACAAAGAGCATTTGCGTTTAGTTCTCGAGGAGCTCAGGGAACACCAGTTGTATGCTAAGTTTAGCAAATGCGAGTTTTGGCTGAAGGAAGTCGGATTCCTTGGACATGTTATATCAGGAGAAGGTATAGCAGTAGACCCCAGCAAGGTTCAGTTAGTCACTGAATGGTTGGCACCCACCTTAGTTAGCGAGATCCGCAGTTTTCTTGGACTCACAGGATACTACCGGAGATTCATTGAGAATTTTTCCAAGATTGCAAAACCAATGACTGAACTGTTGAAGAAGGATACCAAGTTTAAATGGATAGAAGATTGTGAAGCAAGTTTCCAGGAGTTGAAGAAACGTTTGACTACAGCCCCAGTGCTAGTACTGCCAGATATACATAAGGAGTTCCAAGTGCATTGCGACGCCTCTCTCTTAGGACTTGGATGTGTGCTTATGCAGGACAGAAGAGTTGTTTCGTATGCCTCACGACAACTAAAACCTCATGAGTTGAATTATGCCACGCATGATTTGGAGCTAGCAGCCGTAGTGCATGCGTTGAAGACTTGGAGACATTAACTTATTGGAAACCGTTGTGATGTGTACACGGATCACAAGAGTTTGAAGTACATCTTCACCCAGAAGGAGCTGAACCTTAGGCAGAGGAGATGGTTGGAGCTTATAAAGTATTATGACATGAAGCTACACTATCATCCAGGAAAGGCCAATGTCGTAGCAAGCGCATTGAGTCAGAAGAGTTATGCTAATATCCTTGAAAGTAAAGGACTGCCGAAGGAATTAGCAAAGCACATCATGGAACTTCGGTTAGAGATTGTACCTAGAAGGTTCATTACCACAATGGAGGTTCAGTCGACATTGCTGGACAAGATTCGGGAATCTCAGAAAGATGATAAAGAGATTGCCGAGATAAAGGAGAATATGGGCAAAGGAAAGGCCAAAGGTTTTCGTGAGGATGGACACGATACCCTATGGTTTGAGGACCGAGTTTATGTGCCCAACAACCAGGAGATCAGGAAATTAATACTTCAAGAGGCCCATGACTCACCATACTCGATACACCCCGGAAACACCAAGATGTATTTGGATTTGAAGGAACGTTTCCGGTGGACTGGTATGAAGAAGGATATTGCCGAGTATGTAGCCATATGTGATGTATGTCAGAGAGTTAAGGCAGAACATCAGAAGCCAGCGGGACTGTTACAGCCTATGTCGATACCCGAATGGAAGTGGGATAAACTTGGCATGGACTTTATCACCGGATTACTCAGGACTAAAGCAGGATATGATTCCATATGGGTAGTAGTTGATCGTTTGACCAAAGTAGCTCACTTCATCCCAGTGAAAACCACCTATACAAGTGCAAAGTTGGCCAAGATCTATATGTCCAGGATCGTATGTCTGCATGGAGTTCCGAGGACCATCGTATCGGATCGAGGAACACAGTTTACTTCAAAGTTTTGGCATCAGTTACACCAGACTTTGGGAACGAGATTGGAGTTCAGTACAGCGTTTCACTCGCAGACAGATGGACAGACTGAGAGAGTCACTCAAATTTTGGAGGACATGTTGAGAGCCTGTGCGCTAGATTATGGATCTAGTTGGGATGACAATTTGCCGTATGCAGAGTTCTCATACAACAATAGCTACCAAGCCAGTTTGAAGATGGCACCGTTTGAAGCCCTGTATGGATGCAGGTGCAGAACACCGTTGATGTGGGATGAGGTAGGAGACCGACGGTTGTTTGGACCAGACTTGATTAAAGAATCTAAGGAGAAGGTAAAACTGATCCGAGACCGACTGAAGATTGCTCAGTCCAGACAGAAGAGTTATGCAGACTCAAAACGCAAGGAGGTAACCTACGAAATTGGAGACAGAGCATATCTGCGAGTATCGCCCTTGCGAGGAGTGAAACGTTTTAGAGTTAAAGGAAAGTTAGCCCAGAGATTTGTAGGACCGTATCGCATTTTGGAACGGATGGGAGAAGTCGCCTACAAGTTGGAGTTACCTAAGGGATTGTCAAGAGTCCACGATGTGTTCCACGTTTCACAGCTGAAGAAGTGTCATGCTGAGATGGCGGAAATACCATTAAGAGATACAGTACCCTTGGAGGCGATTCAGTTGGACAGTGATTTGACTTACGAGGAGAAGCCAGTTAAGATTCTTGAGTTTGCCAGCAGAGTCACCCGCAGTAAGGTTATCAACTTTTGTAAAGTTCAGTGGAGCCACCATACCGAGGATGAAGCTACCTGGGAACGAGAGGATGATCTCCGCAAGGACCACCCATACCTATTTTCTAGCCAACCCAATCTCGAGGGCGAGATTCATCTTCAGGGGGTAGGTTTGTAACATCCCAAATTTTCAATTTGGAATGTTATACATAGATCATCCATACATATCATGTTTTATTGCTTTTCCGTTACGTAATCCTCGAAATCCTAAGCAGCTCAAGGACCCTCGGAGAGAGTTGGGGATTTCCCGGTCTTCATATTTGATTCTTTTATCAAATAATGAAAAGAGGATTCGATTTTAATTATTTCTCTCCGAAAAATATTTCACATTAAAAATTAAAGAGATGAGATAATATGACTTCTCCAAAATAAATGAAATATTGGAGGAAAAATATTAAAATCATTAAATTGATTTTTATTGGATTTTATTCGGATTTTATTTGCATTAGAAAAATTGCATGTTTTTCAAAATTGCATTTTAAGGCCAAGAAAATGTTCATCTTGTTCTAAATATTTTATTTAGACGGTGAAAAATTGTTTTGGCATTTTTAGGTTTTTTTTCTAGGATTTTATTTCGATCGGCGAAGTTTATAAAAAAAAGTTCCGCGCTGACTAGGCCTAAGGCCCAGCCGCGCCAGGCCGCCGCCGCCTCTTGCGTGCGCGCGCGCCCCCGCCGCCGCCACTCGGACCGGAGTCCTAGTTGGACTCCGCCTCCGCCGCGCCTTGCCCCCTCCTCCAAGTCGTCGCCCCCGCCCCTTTATATACGCCGCCACCCCCGCCCCAACACCACCACCACCGCCGCCAACCCTGCCGCCCGCAGCCGCCGCCGCCGCCAAGCCCCGCCGCCCGCGCTCGCCGCCGCAGTCGCCGCCGCCGCCAAGCCCCGCCACCCTCGCGAGCCGCTGCCCCGCCTCGCCGGAGCCCTCTCGCCGGAGGTAGCCACAGCGCCCCGCTGCCGGTTTTTTTTATAAAAATTGTTTGGTTTTTTTCAGAAACCCTAGATCCCTTATTTTTTGGATTCACTGGTTTTTCTCGATTCTTCCAGTTAGCGGATGTTCGTCCATACGTTCGTTTTAATGAACGGTTTTCGCCCGTTAGTTACAGCTAACGAACGCTCGTTCGTTAGTCTGTTCGTGAGTTTTCTTTTATCGGATTTATTCCGCGATTTTTCTGATCGTGATTTCTGATCCGATCTTAGTTTCTGTTTATCTTTTCGCTCGTTTAATGGAATCAGGCGATTCAAGCGCCTGGAGTTTCGTCTCGAAACCCTCTTTCCGTTTAACCAACTCAAACAAGTTTTGCTACTGTAAAATTTGACCTAGTTTCAGATTAGTAAATGAAGCTTCTTTCTTTCGCCGTTTGAGTTTCGTTGCTCCATTTGTTTTGATTCTTTTTGCGAACCGGAGTTCTTAATTTGAACTTTCTGGTCAACCTCTCTTATTTGAGTTTTGCTTGTGCATCATTGCTTGTTACTTATGTATGTTATTGTTTGCTTGCGATAGAATTTCCGGAGTGTGAAGCGTGTTACTACGAGTCTCTAGGATTCGCGGATCGTCAGCAAGGCAACAAACACTTTGATCATATCCCATTATTACCCAGTTTTTATGCATTAGTTCCAATCCTCAAACATTGCATGATTAGGATGTCATTAACTTGTGGTTTGGGAAGTAGTTGCTGAGGTAGAACCTATTGCCCTATTACATTCAAACCCTTGGGAGTTACTTCTACGTATTGCTTATTGTTATGCTATGCTCGTAGACATGGTTTGGGTTTGAGTGAAATTCATGTCAGATGTGAGATTGTTAATTAATGGTTCAACTTAAGGTGGCAACTTAATCAAAAAACTGGGTGGACTGAGGCACCTGGGGAACCCAGTGTTGTCTGTTTTTTTTGGAAATCCCGGGGTACCCGTGTGATCTTCCTATGGACCGCCACCCAGGCTCAAAGGGAACTGAGATGATTCATGCTAGAAACTTCCGTGTGCAGCCACAAGCTATTATGGGCTCTAGCATAGTTGAGTAAGTTACGTGAAGCTCTTGAAGAGGTAGATCAGCAGGTAGTGGGTTTTGTAGGTTTGGTATGGTCTACCCGGAGTAGAGAGTTAACGTTTCTGAAAGACTGTGTCTCGGTCATCTGTTTCTCAAACACCATGTAGTGCGAGAAATCCAACGGAGGCGATCGACTCTTGTGGGGAAAAGTGTGCAAACCTCTGCAGAGTGTACAATCTAATCATGGTTAGCCGTGTCCCCGGTTATGGACAATTCTTGAGTATCTAGTACTTGGGTTATCACATGTATCTCACCATGCTTAATTAATACTGTTGGGATGTTAATTCACTTTAATTGGGATTGAGTTGGGGATACCTTTTCAATGATGTTTCAACCACCATGATAGTAAAATTAAAATCTATTCCGTTGTTGTAGGAAAAAATTGGCTTTTCGCAAAACTACAACCATACAGCTTTCCACCAGCCATATATGCATGTAGTGATAGCATTATTCTGTTTCTGCTCTACTGTGTTATATTGCCAGCATATTCCATGTGCTGACCCGTTTTCGGGCTGCAACGTATTATGTTGCAGACTTTTCAGACGAGGAGTAAGGTTCGTTAGGTCGTTGCCGTGCAGCTCAGCTATGCCGTTGGAGTTGATGGACTCACCTTATCTTCCAAGCCTTCCGCTGTTATCGCATTAGATGGCCTTAAGCCATATTATTGTAATGAGTTCTCTTTGGAGACATTCGATGTAATAGTGTGTGATTGCTACTCTGTTATAAATCCTTTGAGTACTGTGTGTGTCAGCATTACCGATCCAGGGATGACACTGAAGCACAGAGACTTGACCATCTGAGGTCGGGTCGCTACACAGGTTCAACCAAAAGTAGCATGCATTCAAACATAAACATAGATAGTTTTGCATAACCAAACATAAAACATAAATTTAAACTAAGCTAAACTACTTTCGGTCGAAGTAGAGGCCGAGCCAATCCTTCCTCGTCATGTACGGTGTGCCGCGAACCGGGTATGGGCCAGTACCGTCGTCGGGGTCATTGGGGAAGGCACTCCTCCACTCGTCGATGTCAAACTCCTCGTCCTCGGGGCCCACCTCGATGCCCTCCGCGCTGTCATCGTCGCCGCCTTCGACCTCGTCATCAGAGGAGAGCGTGATAACCTCGCCGCCCTCCGCGTCGCCTTCCTCACCGCCTTCGACCTCGTCATCGGAGGAGAGCACGATAAACTCGCCGCCCTTCGCGCCGGCAAAGATCGCCCGCTCCGCCTCCACGAGCTCCAGGTGCTGCCGACGGAGCTCTTGCATGTAGGCCTCGTCGGTGGCCTCGGCCTACAGACGCTCCCACGCCTCGCGGTCCTCCCACGCCATAGCTGAGCTCACCACCCCTGGCTCCGGCGGAACGAGGTGGACCGGACGTGTGCCGAAGGTGAAATTGAGCCTAGTCGTCGTGCCGTGGTAGCGGACCTGCCAGCGGTCGTACTCCATGGCCGCGAGCTTGGCCGTGTGGAAGCTACCAAGCCACCGGCAAGTGTGGGTCTCGCCATCTGTAATCTCGGTGACCCACGTCCCCACCGCCGCTGTCGGACCCCGAGGTAGGACTTCGTCGGCTGTCGGGTCCGGGCGAGGACGGGGAAGTCCTCGAACCGGCGTAGGGGCGCGGCGGCGGACGGATCGGGGGACCGGCAACGGCAGATCGGGCCCGCGAAGGACGACGGGGACACCTCGGCGGCCACCTCGCCGGCGTCGGGCGAAAAGGCCGCGATAAACCTCTTTTTGGCCATTGGCTACTCGAGCTCCCCGGCACATAGGTAGAGGTTGAGGATGGAGGCACCGGCGATGGCGACGACCTACCAATGGTTTCGAGGGTTGTGTGTGTCTGTGTGAGCGGAGGTTGTGTTTGAGGAAATACCGCGGCAACTGAAAATTTTACTAGGCGGGAGTAACAAGGCGGGGCTACTGAAAATTTGGATCAAGGGCGAGCAGATATTTTTGAGATTGCGAGGGATGCAGAGGCGGGAGTAAAATGCCAAGGCTACCGAAAATTTGAATCAAGGGACTGAAGCAGAGCAGGAGTAATAGACATCGCACATGGTCCGCACATACTAATCGTGTGCTATCAAACATTAAAACCTTCCAGGCGGTAGATATTTTCGAGATTGCGAGGGATGCAGAGGCGGGAGTTTCGGGGGAGCGATCTAGTGTGCTTGACACGCCGGCTGTGGACTGTAGCGATGCACCTTCTCGCGTAAGCCATAGGCGTACTATACATCGACGGTGCTCCAAGATATTTTGTACTACATCTCACACGGTTGGTGAGAATAAACTGTGTGGGATCTAGTTGAGTTGAATTACAAAATGGGGGAGGCAATGGACGGTGTTTGAATTGCTAAACCATTTATCTGTAGTGAACATTCAACTGTATGTGTGTCGTTAAAGAATTGGAATTATTCAGGGTTCGTTTGGACATTTCATACATTAAACTAGTTTTCTAGCCATTTCAGTTGCATAATTCAAAATTAAACTACATGCACATGCTCTGGTGCATAAAAATTGGTTGAAAAATCAAATATGTATCCTTCAGTGCATGCTTAGGTCCCATGGAAGAAATGGGGATGAATTTTTTGGGGTTCATTTGGCCTTTTTTATACATTAACTGGGTTTTCTAGGCATTTTATGTGCATAATTCAAATTTGAACTACAAGCACATGCTCCAATGCACTAAAGTTGGTTGAAAAATCACATGTGTGTCCTTGGGTGAATTTCTAGGTCCCATGCAAGAGATGGGAATGAATTTCAAACACTAGGGCACTGTTGATTGCCAGCAAAACATTGAGATACCTAGTTTTTAAATTCTAGTAAATCCAAAACTCGTCTGAAATTCATGAAACTTGGCATGCTATCATGGAGCGGCATCAACATGCCGTGGTGAAAATTTTGTCCCATTTGGGGCAGGTTTGGGTATAAGCTTCTCACAAACCAGAGCTTCTCACAACAAACATGATGGTTTTGATAGGGAACGTACCACCTTTGGGGACGGGACGATATCCGTTGCCTCTTATTGCTTTCAAAAAAATTCTAGTGTCAACATAGGACAACAGGAGTGTTGTGTTCAATCTTGGAATTTTTCGAGGTACGTTTGGCCTTTTTTATACATTAACTGGGTTTTTTAGGCATTTTATGTGCATAATTCAAATTTGAACTACAAGCACATGCTCCAATGCACCAAAGTTGGTTGAAAAAACACATGTGAATCCTTGGGTGAATTTCTAGGTCCCATGAAAGAGATGGGAATGAAATTCAAACACCATTGCACTATTGATTGCCGGCAAAACCTTGACATGCCTAGTTTTTAAATTCTAGTGAATCCAAAACTCGTTTGAAATCCATGAAACTTGGCATGCTATCATGGAGCGGCATCAACATGTCGTGGTGAAATTTTTGTCCCATTTGGGGCAGGTTCGGGTATAAGCTTCTCACAACAAGCATGATGGTTTCGATAGGGAACGTACCACCTTTGGTGACGGGACGATATCTGTTGCCTCTTATTGCTTTCAAAAAATTTCTAGTATCAACATAGAACAACAGGAGTGTTGTGTTCAATCTTGGAATTTTTCGGGGTTCGTTTGGCCTTTTTTATACATTAACTGGGTTTTCTAGGCATTTTATGTGCATAATTCAAATTTGAACTACAAG
This sequence comes from Triticum urartu, assembly GCF_003073215.2. Taxonomy (NCBI): domain Eukaryota; kingdom Viridiplantae; phylum Streptophyta; class Magnoliopsida; order Poales; family Poaceae; genus Triticum; species Triticum urartu. Next base: position 448,856,346 of record NC_053025.1, on the reverse strand, counting down.
CACATGCTCCAATGCACTAAAGTTGGTTGAAAAATCACATGTGTGTCCTTGGGTGAATTTCTAGGTCCCATGCAAGAGATGGGAATGAAATTCAAACACCAAGGCACTGTTGATTGCCAGCAAAATGTTGAGATGCCTGGTTTTTAAATTCTAGTAAATCCAAAACTCGTATGAAATTCATGAAACTTGGCATGCTATCATGGAGCGACATCAACATGCCATCATAAAAAATTTGTCCCATTCGGGGCAGGTTCGGGTATAAGCTTCACACAAACGAGAGCTTCTCACAACAAGCATGATGGTTTCGATAGAAAACGTCCCACCTTTGGGGACGAAACAATATCATTGCCTCTTATTGCTTTCAAAAAATTTCTAGTGTCAACATAGAACAACAGGAGTGTTGTGTCAATTTTTGTGATTTTTCAGGGTTTGTTTGGACATTTTTATGCATTAACAGGGTTTTCTAGGCATTTTATGTGCATAATTCAAATTTGAACTACAAGAACATGCTCCAATGCACTGAGGTTGGTTGAAAAATCTAATTTGTGTCCTTGGGTGAATTTTTAGGTCCCATGCAAGAGATGGGAATGAAATTCAAACATCGGGGCACTATTGATTGCCGGCAAAACGTTGAGATGCCTAGTTTTTAAATTCTAGTAAATCCAAAACTCGTCTGAAATTCATGAAACTTGGCATGCTATCATGGAGCGGCATCAACATGCTGTTTTAAAAATTTTGTCCCATTTGGGGCAGGTTCGGGTATATGATTCTCACAAACCAGAGCTTCTCACAACAAGCATGATGGTTTCGGTAGGGAACGTCCCACCTTTGGGGACAAACGATATCCATTGCCTCTTCTTGCTTTCAAAATTTTTCTCGTGTCAACATAGAACAACAGGAGTGTTGTGTCAATTTTTGGGATTTTTCGGGGTTCGTTTGGACATTTTTATGCATTAACTGAGTTTTCAATGCATTTATGTGCATAATTCAAATTTGAACTACATGCACATGCTCTGGTGCATATAAATTGGTTGAAAAATCAAATCTGTGTCCTTGGGTGCATGCTTAGGTCCCATGCAAGAAATGAGAATGAATTTCAAACACCAGGGCACCGTTGATTGCCAGCAAAACATCGAGATGCCTCATTTTTAAATTCTAGTAAATCCAAAACTCGTCTGAAATTCATGAAACTTGGCATGCTTTCATGGTGCGGCATCAACATGTTGTGGTAAAAAAATTGACCCGTTTGGGGCGGGTTTGGGTATATGCTTCTCATAAACCAGAGCTTCACACAACAAGCATCATGGTTTCGGTAGGGAACGTCCCACCTTTGGGGACGAAACGATATCCGCTGCCTCTTATTGCTTCCAAAAATTTTCTCGTGTCAACATAGAACAACAGGAGTGTTGTGTCAATTTTTGTGATTTTGGGGGGTTCTTTTGGACATTTTTATGCATTAATTGAGTTTTCAATGCATTTATGTGCATAATTCAGATTTGAACTACATGCACATGCTCCAGTGCATATAAATTGGTTGAAAAATCAAATTTGTGTCCTTGGGTGCATGCTTAGGTCCCATGCAAGAAATGGGAATGAATTTCAAACACCAGGGCACCGTTGATTGCCGACAAAATATTGAGATGCCAGGTTTTTAAATTCTAGAAAATCCAAAACTTGTCTGAAATTCATGAAACTTGGCATGCTATCATGGAATGGCACCCGGCATGATGTGGTAGTTTTCGTGTCCATTTTGAGAGAAAGGCGCACTCGAATAATGACAGCCAACAAAGGCATTTTGAAAAAATAGCTGCCACTTTAATATCTCAAACGTTTGTATAATTCAAACCATGTGCATTCTGTTAACCATTCACGTGATGCCACATGTCTTGGTTTTAATGGTTGTAGGAGGTGCCATGCGGACAGCTGCTTGACCTTGACTGAATGGGAGGCATGCGAGCACAGTCTGATGCGCAGGCTGACCGAGAGGCGTGCAAGCTGTCCTCCAATGCGTAGGCTCACCGGGAAGCGTGTGAGCTGTACGCTGCGCGGGCTCACTGGGAAGCGAGCCCTTTGACTTCCATGGCCGCCCGCCTTCCTCTCCATTAATGGTTCCCGAGCCACTATTTAATACGGGTGGCCTTACTGTTCGCCTCCCATTCCCCTCCCCCCCCCCCCGCAGACGCAGACCTCCACCGCCATGGTGTAGAATGATCATATGCCACTAGTCTTCAAGTTTGGTGAAGTCGACTCCGAGCCGGAGGAGATAGAAAATAAGGAGGAATGAGGCCTCATGGACATGGCCCAGAACGAGTTGGTCGCGGCGGTTGCTGCCCCCTCTCCCGTCCCAGCTCCCATCCCCGCGCCCGCACCAGCGACCATCCCTGTAGCATTGACGGGCTGGTCGCCGAGCACTATCGCAAAGCTGGAAGCCGCGGGCATCAGCGAGGTCTCCGCTGACCCGCGCAAGCTCGTGTACATGCCAACGCCAACGCCCGTGCCCATGTGTGCCCCTCCACTCACCGTGGCACCGGCCCCCATGCATTTGGCTGCACCCGTCGCGCCCGTGCGCGCCCCTCCACCCACCACGGCGCTAGTCCCCGTGCGTTTGGCTGCACTCGCCACGCTGTGCCCGTGCACTCCCCCCCCCTCAGCGGCATGGGACGCTGCCGTCGACCGCTACCTCTCAGCGGCCCCAGTTGCCATCCTCCCGCACCCCACCCGTCGATCGTGCAACAACATGATGTTTGATTTACAAGTGAAGAACATTTTGTGCTGCCTTGAAGACTTCAACAATGGCGTCCCGGAGGACGACAACGACGGCGTGGCACGCCACCTCCGCCGCCACCGGAAATAGTTTTTTGGGGGTTTAATACTGTATCTTGAATTCTCAATCATATGAATATAAATTCGCAGTGTGACTAGATGAAAGATATGGTTTGAACAAACTTGCATTTTTCTCTCTTAATGTACAGACTTATCAAACAATTTTCTTCAAAAAAAATGTCAACGGTTTTTAAATATAAAACACTCATCGCAAACGTTTTAGTTAGAACACCCGTATGAAAACCGACAGCTTCCCCAGGAAGCCAAGGGAAATTGTGCCGAGCAGGATTTCTGCATCCCTTCAACGCAAACGGTTATTTTGCATGACCCGTGTGCAACCACGTACAAACAATTGGGTAAGATTTGCATATCTGTCATTTTGGGTATGTTGCCATTTCTCAAACTGGAAAGATCGACATTTGTTTATCTAGTAACATTGCCATTTGTCAACCTTGTAACACTACGATTTGTCAAAATTTACAGCTACAAATCACTAGCAGTATCTAATTTTTGCAACTAAAATCACTAGCATTGTTCATATGGACACCACTAGCAGGCGTGAGTTCATGGACGCATATGCAAATGTACCATTGATTACATATAACAAGTCATCAACCCACAACGACAACGAGGATACACGTTGGATTATAGATCATTTCCAACAAAACATTCTAGTAAAGTTTTTCTCACACAACAAATAACAAAGCGATGAAATGAACTTCAGCTCAACCACTCGTCGGTGTTGGAAATGCTTGCTTTGAACCAGAAGTGATTCTCTGGGAAGGGCCAGCTACTGTCAATCTCGAGACCAACGCAGGACTGATCATCGAGGCTGAAGCGGCCTATGTCAGGACCCATATTGGGACGGTAGGGAAGCATAGTAATGTCCGAGGTATAGATATAGTTGCTTCTCATAAATGTAGTAATGTTGTGTCAACAGCAGCTGGATCGCCTTCCACCATCATTGGATAGTTTTGTCCAAGGAAGAGCGAGTTTCCTCCAAGACTTTCAATACTGAACCAGGGAGAAGGTGTTGGCGCTAGTAAACTAGTATCCATCCCGAATACCCTGCAACGGATGTTGGATTAGGTCTGGAGAGTGCAACCATACGAGACAACACCTGCTTCCTTAGTAACATCAGCAGTACCCCGTATACAGAGAAGAACAGGTGATCCATCGGAATAAGTTGCCAAGTGCCAGTAAGTATATGGGTCCTGCTACCTCTTAAGCATGCGTTCGTTTTCCCTTGAAGAGGAAAGGGTGATGCAGCAAAGCAGCATAAGTATTTCCCTCAGTTTTTGAGAACCAAGGTATCAATCCAGTAGGAGACCACGCGCGAGTCACCTCATACCTACACAAACAAATAAGAACCTCATAACCAACGCGATAAAGGGGTTGTCAATCCCTTCACGGCCACTTGCAAGAGTGAGATCTGATAGAGATAATAATAATAAGATAAATATTTTTGGTATTTTTATGATATAAATTGAAAGTAAAGATTGCAAAATAAAATAGATTGGAAACTTGTATGATGGAAAATAGACCCGGGGGCCATAGGTTTCACTAGTGGCTTCTCTCAAGATAGCATAAGTATTATGGTGGGTGAAAAAATTAGTGTCGAACAATTGATAGAAAAGCGAATAATTATGAGAATATCTAGGTATGATCATGTATATAGGCATCACGTCCGTGACAAGTAGACCGACTCCTGCATGCATCTACTACTATTACTCCACACATCGACCGCTATCCAGCATGCATCTAGAGTATTAAGTTCATAAGAACGGAGTAACGCATTAAGCAAGATGACATGATGTAGAGGGATAAACTCATGCAATATGATATAAACCCCATCTTTTTATCCTCGATGGCAACAATACAATACGTGTCGTTTCCCCTACTGTCACTGGGATCGAGCACTGCAAGATTGAACCCAAAGCTAAGCACTTCTCCCATTGCAAGAAAGATCAATCTAGTAGGCCAAACCAAACTGATAATTCGAAGAGACTTGCAAAGATAACCAATCATACATAAAAGAATTCAGTGAAGATTCAAATATTGTTCATAGATAATCTTGATCATAAACCCACAATTCATTGGATCTCGACAAACACACCGCAAAATAAGATTACATCGAATAGATCTCCAAGAGAATCGAGGAGAACTTTGTATTGAGATCCAAAGAGAAAGAAGAAGCCATCTAGCTAATAACTATGGACCCGAAGGTCTGAGGTAAACTACTCACACATCATCGGAGGGGCCATGGAGTTGATGTAGAGGCCCTCCGTGATCAATGCCCTCTCCGGCGGAGCTCCGGAGAAGGCCCCAAGATGGGATCTCTTGGGTACAGAAGGTTGCGGAGGTGGAATTAGGGTTTCGTGGTGCTCCCGGATGTTTTCAGGGTACGTAGGTATATATAGGAGGAGGAAGTAGGTCGGTGGAGCCACGAGGGGCCCACGAGGGTGGAGGGCACACCCAGGGGGTAGACACGCCCCCTGCCTCGTGGCCTCCTCATTGGTTGCTTGACGTCCACTCCAAGTCCTCTGGATCCCGTTTGTTCCAAAAATCACGCTCCCGAAGGTTTCATTCCGTTTGGACTCCGTTTGATATTCCTTTTCTGCGAAACACTGAAATAGGCAAAAAAACAGCAATTTGGGCTGGGCCTCCGGTTAATAGGTTAGTCCCAAAAATAATATAAAAGTGTATAAATAAGCCCATTAAACATCCAAAATAGAATATATATAATAGCATGGAACAATAAAAAATTATAGATACGTTGGAGATGTATCAGCATCCCCAAGCTTAATTCCTGCTCGTCCTCGAGTAGGTAAATGATAAAACCGAATTTTTGATGTGGAATGCTTTCTAGAATATTCTTCAATGTATTTTTCTCTATTGTGGCATGAATGTTCAGATCCGAAAGATTCAAGATAAAATTTTATTGTTGACATAAAAATAGTAATACTCCAAGTATGCTAATCAAGCAATTATGTATTATCAAAATACCATAGCCAAAGAAAACTTATCCCTACAAAGTCATATAGTTTGGCCATGTTTCATTTTCGTCACACAAAATGCTCTCATCATGCACAACCCTGTTGACAAGCCAAGCAATTGTTTCATACTTAGCCTTTTCAAACTCTTTCAACTTGTACGCAATATATGAGAGCGAGCCATGGACATAGCACTATGGGTGGAATAGAATATGATGATTGAGGTTGTGTGAGAAGACAAAAAGGGAGAAAGTCTCACATTGACGCGGCTAATCAATGGGCTATGGAGATGCCCACCGATTGATGTCAGTGCAAGGAGTAGGGATTGCCATGCAACGGATGCACTAGAGCTATAAATATATGAAAGCTCATCAAAGAAACTAAGTGGGTGTGCATCCAACTCACTTGCTCATGAAGACCTAGGGCATTTGAGGAAGCCCATCATTGGAATATACAAGCCAAGTTCTATAATGAAAAATTCCCACTAGTTTATGAAAGTGACAGCATAGGAGACTCTCTATCATGAAGATCATGGTGCTACTTTGAAGCACAAGTGTGGAAAAGGATAGTAACATTGTCCCTTCTCTCTTTTTCTCTCTCTTTTTTTATTTGGGCCTTCTTTCTTTTTTTGGCCTGTTTTCTCCTTTTTTATTATTTTTCGTCCGGAGTCTCATCCCGACTTCTGGGGGAATCATAGTCTCCATCATCCTTTCCTCACTGGCACAATGCTCTAATAATGATGATCATCACACTTCTTTTTACTTACAACTCAAGAATTACAACTCAATACTTAGAACAAAATATGACTCTATGTGAATGCCTCTGGCGGTGTACCGGATATGCAATGAATCAACAGTGACATGTATGAAAAATTATAAACGGTGGCTTTGCCACAAATACGATGTCAACTACATGATCATGCATGGCAATATGACAATGATGATGCGTGTCATAATAAATGGAACGGTGGAAAGTTGCATGGCAATATATCTCAGAGTGGCTATGGAAATGCAATAATAGGTAGGTATGGTGACTGTTTTGAGGAAGATATAAGGAGGCTTATGTGTGATAGAGCATATCACATCACGGGGTTTGGATGCACCGTGAAGTTTGCACCAACTCTCAAGGTGAGAAAGGGAAATGCACGGTACCGAAGAGGCTAGCAATGATGGAAGGCTGAGAGTGCATATAATCCATGGACTCAACATTAATCATAAAGAACTCACATACTTATTGCAAAAATGTACAAGTCATCAAAACCAAGCACTACGCGCGTCGCTCGTCCCCGACCGCCACTCATAAGGAAAGCAATCAAAGAACACCCCATGCTTCAAATTTGTCACATAACATTTACCATACGTGCATGCTACGGGACTTGCCAACTTCAACACAAGTATTCATCAATTTCACAATTACCCAACTAGCACACCTCTAATATTACCACCTTTATATCTTAAAACAATCTATCAAGCGTCCAACTTCTCTTAGCATTTAAAATTTATAACCAAAGTGAATTACCATGCTGTTCTAAAGGACTCTAAAAATGATATAAGTTAATCTTGAGAGATCAATTATTTCTATAAAATAGAACCACCGCCGTGCTCTAAAAGATATAAGCGAAGCACTAGAGCAAAAATTATCCAACTCAAAAGATATAAGTGAAGCACATAGAGTATTCTAATAAATTCCAATTCATGTGTGTCTCTCCCAAAAGGTGTGTACAGAAAGGATGATTGTGGTAAACTAAAAAGCAAATACTCAAATCATACAAGACGCTCCAAGCAAAACACATATCATGTGGTGAATAAAAATATAGCTCCAAGTAAAGTTACCGATGGACGAAGACGAAAGAGGGGATGCCTTCCGGGGCATCCCCAAGCTTAGGCTTTTGGTTGTCCTTGGATTTTACCTTGGGGTGCCTTGGGCATACCCAAGCTTAGGCTCTTGCCACTCCTTGTTCCATAATCCATCAAATCTTTACCCAATACTTGAAAACTTTACAACACAAAACTTAAAAGAAAATCTTCGTGAGCTCCGTTAGTAAAAGAAAACAAACCACCACTTCAAGGTACTGTAATTAACTCATTATTTATTTATATTGGTGTTAAACCTACTGTATTCCAACTTTTCTATGGTTCACAAACTCTATTACTAGCCATAGATTCATCAAAATAAGCAAACAACACACGAAAAACAGAATCTGTCAAAAACAGAACAGTCTGTAGTAATCTGTAGGTTTAGAATACTTATGGAACCCCAAAAATTCTAAAATAAATTTATGGACGTGAGTAATTTATCTATTAATCATCTGCAAAAATAATTAACTAAATAGCACTCTCCAGTAAAAAATGGCAGCAATTCTCGTGAGTGCTAAAGTTTCTGTTTTTTACAGCAAGATCAAAAAGACTTCCCCCAAGTCTTCCCAGCGGTTCTACTTGGCACAAACACTAATTAAACACAAAAAACACAACCAAAACAGAGGCTAGATAATTTTTTTTATTACTAATTAGGAACAAAAAGCAAGGAATAAAAATAAAATTGGGTTGCCTCCCAACAAGCGCTATCGTTTAACGCCCCTAGCTAGGCATAAAAGCGAGGATAGATCTAGGTATTACCATCTTTGGTAGGCAATTCTTCAATAAGACACCTATAACTCCTAGGAGTTTCTTTCCTTTTATTAATTATCAAACTCCTAGGCACGAAATCGATAAAATCATTTGTAGAAAAAGGTTCCTTAAGGATAGTGAGAAAGTTGGGTGAACACTTATGGATTTGAGGTCTGCATTTCCCTTACTAGAAGTTTCACCCTTATTTTTAGGAATATACATCAATTTGGCAATCTTAGCATTAGAAGGAGTGTTTTTCACGGAAGAAAAGGCAGACCCTAGGTTGGTAATAATATCCTCAATTGTATCAATTCTAGTGGAATCTTGATCTATTTTTTCATTAACCATAGGTTCCTTTTCTTTAAAAAATTTAAGAGCAACTCCTACCTTAGATCCATATTGGGTAATTTGGTTATGGATCTTTCTATCCAAATTTTCAATCAACTCTACGGTGGCAACTTTATTTTCAACAATTTCAAGCCATTGCATCACGTGTTCCAAAGTTAAAATAGTTCCATTAACCAAAAGAGGTGGTGGGCCAAACAAATCTATCATAGCATTATAAGAATCAAAAGTATGGCTACCCAAGAAATTTCCTTAGGTAATGGTATCAAGAATATATCTATTCCAAGGAGTGATGCCTACATAAAAATTGCGAAGAAGAACGGAAGTAGATTGCTTCCTAGTAGATCTATTTTGCGCATTGCAAATTCTGGACCAAGCATCTTTTAGATTTTCTCCCTCCCTTTGTTTAAAATTAAGAACTTCATTCTTGGGAGAAAAAGGAGTAGATAAAGGACTAGCCATAACGACGAAGCAAGCGAAAAAGAGGCAAACGGAAAAGAGGGCGAATAAAACGGCAAGGGTGAAGTGGGGGAGAGAAAAACGGGAGGCAAATGGCAAATAATGTAATGCGAAGGATAAGAGTTGTGATGGGTACTTGGTATGTCTTGACTTGCCGTAGATCTCCCCGGCAATGGTGCCAGAAATCCTTCTTGCTACCTCTTGAGCATGCGTTGGTTTTCCCTTGAAGAGGAAAGGGTGATGCAGCAAAGCAGCGTAAGTATTTCCCTCAGTTTTTGAGAACCAAGGTATCAATCCAGTAGGAGACCACGCGCGAGTCACCTCGTACCTACACAAACAAATAAGAACCTCGCAACCAACGCGATAAAGGGGTTGTCAATCCCTTCACGGCCACTTGCAAGAGTGAGATCTGATAGAGATAATAAGATAAATATTTTTGGTATTTTTATGATATAAATTGAAAGTAAAGATTGCAAAATAAAATAGATTGGAAACTTGTATGATGGAAAATAGACCCGGGGGCCATAGGTTTCACTAGTGGCTTCTCTCAAGATAGCATAAGTATTACGGTGGGTGAACAAATTACTGTTGAGCAATTGATAGAAAAGCAAATGATTATGAGAATATCTAGGTATGATCATGTATATAGGCATCACGTCCGTGACAAGTAGACCGACTCCTGCCTGCATCTACTACTATTACTCCACACATCGACCGATATCCAGCATGCATCTACAGTATTAAGTTCATAAGAACGGAGTACCGCTTTAAGCAAGATGACATGATGTAGAGGGAAAAACTCATGCAATATGATATAAACCCCATCTTTTTATCCTCGATGGCAACAATACAATACATGTCGTTTCCCCTACTATCACTGGGATCGAGCACCGCAAGATTGAACCCAAAGCTAAGCACTTCTCCCATTGCAAGAAAGATCAATCTAGTAGGCCAAACCAAACTGATAATTCGAAGAGACTTGCAAAGATAACCAATCATACATAAAAGAATTCAGAGAAGATTCAAATATTGTTCATAGATAATCTTGATCATAAATCCACAATTCATCGGATCTCGACAAACACATCGCAAAAGAAGATTACATCGAATAGATCTCCAAGAGAATCGGGGAGAACTTTGTATTGAGATCCAAAGAGAGAGAAGAAGCCATCTAGCTAATAACTATGGACCCGAAGGTCTGAGGTAAACTACTCACACATCATCGGAGGGGCCATGGAGTTGATGTAGAGGCCCTCCGTGATCAATGCCCCACCCCCCGGTGGAGCTCCGAAAAAGGCCCCAAGATGGGATCTCTTGGGTACAGAAGGTTGCGGCGGTGGAAATAGGGTTTCGTGGTGCTCCTAGATGTTTTCAGGGTACGTAGGTATATATAGGAGGAAGAAGTAGGTCGGTGGAGCCACGAGGGGCCCACGAGGGTGGAGGGCGCGCCCAGGGGGTAGGCGCGCCCTCCTGCCTCGTGGCCTCCTCGTTGGTTGCTTGACGTCCACTCCAAGTCCTCTGGATCACGTTTGTTCCAAAAATCACGCTCCCGAAGGTTTCATTCCGTTTGGACTCCGTTTGATATTCCTTTTCTGCGAAACACTGAAATAGGCAAAAAAACAACAATTTGGGCTGGGCCTTTGGTTAATAGGTTAGTCCCAAAAATAATATAAAAGTGTATAAATAAGCCCATTAAACATCCAAAACAGAATATATAATAGCATGGAACAATCAAAAATTATAGATACGTTGGAGACGTATCAGGTCCTGCTCGTCCTCATGCTCGTGAATAAAATTTTCAAGTATAGGTGGTGGAATGTTCACAGGACCTTGGAAACACAAGAAAGTTAATTAGTAAAGGGAAACTAGCTAACCCGCATGCATGTGGATGAAACAATTATAATTACGGTGGAAGACAAACGTACCGGAATCATGAGGATTCCATGCAAAAATAGTGCCACGAGTGGTGGCAGCAAACACAAGACCCGCATATTGAATTGCATCACAGTAATCATCCGTGTATAGAAACTGATTTTTGAGCAATATCCATCGAGTCAAACCATGAAGGACGACAACAAGCTTGTCAAAGATAGCGACAACATAAGCATTCCTATAACCCCAAGAGCGGTTGGGAACTCGACAAATTGCTATCTTCCGTAGATGACAGTCAGCATGATCGTATTTGAACTTACGTAGAATACCGGTGTACTCAACCTCTGGGCAGTCGTCTGAGATTTTTCGAAGTGGAACCCGGTGACGAGTGTACACATTCACAAGTTCCCACTAGCAGTTGTACCCAATATAAACAACCCAATCTCCATTTGCGCATGCCCAAGCCTTTCCCTCAAGTGATGGCATCTTAACATCATACGTATCATTATCAAGCGGCATCAACTTACACAAGGCGAGGCTTCCCTCATCCCCGCGCCAGTCAGCAGGGTCACGGCGAAGAATATAGGGGAGATCAAACCGCTCCTGGACCCTTGGGTTCCTTGTAATGATGTTATTAGTTGAGTCAAGAATGGTCTTGAACGAACCTGCCATGCTAGCCGAGGTGATGATGTCGCACCGATCAATGAGTTCCTCCACCGCGTCATCATTCAGATCGGGGAAAGAATAACAGGGTCGTTTCCGGCTTGTTCCCTCCATGGAGAAGACATTCAAACAATGGCAGAAGGAAGGATGAAGGCAAATGGAGAAGGGAGGAAGAGCTAGCGTGCGACAACAGTTCCAAATCGAGAGGGAAAGGCAAATAGTCCATGGACGGTTGCCACGGTACATGAAGAGGCGCCTGGGGAGCGTACGGTTGCCACATAGGTCACACACTAACGGCAAGGGCCGAGTGAACCGCATGCAATCCCATCGCACAACACACACGTCTTGTTAAGTTGAACCATTTATGTTCTCTTGTGTCAACGCAAACAGTTCATTCGAGTGAACCGCATGCCGTATATCGCACACACCTTGATCTGGCTGACCATTTCTTTTGTGTTGCCTAATCACAAATAGTTCATCCGAGTGAACCGTATGTTGTATATTGCACACACCTTCATCTGGCTGCCCGTTTCTTTGGTGTTGCCTAATCACAAACAGTTCATCCGAGTGAACCGTGTGTTGTGTATCGCACATGCCTTCATCTGGCTATTTTGTTCCTCCTCATCGCAAATAGTTGATTGAACTGAACCGTATGCCCTTCATCGCACACGCAACTAAAATCTGAATTGTGTTTGATGCATCCTCCATCGCAAATGTTTTCACATTTTTTGATGGTTTTCATACACCACCGTTTGTGATTATTGCATCGCACACAGTTTCTCGAAGGGTCTCTGATCATAGTGTCACGTTAGCAGCATCCTGCAGTAGTGTCCGTTTGGTATTCCTTTTCTGCAAAACTCAAAAACAAGGAAAAAACAGGAGCTGGCACTGGGCTCTAGGTTAATAGGTTAGTCCCAAAAATAATATAAAATAGCATATTAATGCATATAAAACATCCAAAACAGATAATATAATAGCATGGAACAATCAAAAATTATAGATACGTTGGATACGTATCAGTCACACAGCTGCCGACAAGAAGGATGCCCCGGAGAAACGCATCGAAGAGGTGCGCGAGGAATTCAGTGAGAAGCTCGTTGGTAAGTCCTCCTTCATCCAAATGAGATCCATATGTTGCCAAATTTTTCTCAACCATTTGAAATTGTTTTTATTGACACAGAGCATTGTTATAACAAGGAACTGGAGCTGGAGAGGCTTGAGAGGGATTTGGACCCTTCGAGGTCCCTTGTCGCCAACAAGGCAACCCTCGCTATCCTCTGGTTGGAAGACCGTTTGGAGAACGCGTTGGGCTATATCACTCGGACCTGAGGTGCCTTGGGTCAGCTTGACAAGGAATTGCAGCCAGGCGAAGAGACTCAGATGGATCTGGAGTCGATGATGATGAGGCTGAGCAAAGTCCCCGCTGAAAGCTTTGAACAAGTCTACCGCTCGAAGTGGACCTGATGTGGCGCTATCACTCGTCCGTGTTCATTGCAAGAACGTGGACGAGGAGAAGTTAAAGAACCTCCGAGTGGTGAACAAGAAGAACCTCAAGTTTGAGGATTTCATGGAGACCTTCGCTGAAGCCGCCACTCGCATCGCTGACGGGATCGACCAAGAGACCTTCATCGACCCGGCTAGCCCTCCGCCTGAGGCTTAAAAACATTTGATTGAATTTGCCACGGAATGCTGGGTGGTTGATGTAATGAAATATTCTGCCAAGCCTTGGGCTCGTTTCATCTCGGAGACATTTGGATGGACCAAATCTTTGGTTTGGAACCTTTTGCGCTTCTATTTGCTTCTGGTGTTTTGTTTGACTTTTAGGCGAAAGCTGGTTCACATCCAAGCCCCCGAGTGTGGAGCACATCCCACTCAGATTGTTTCTGAACTTAGGCAAAAGCTGCTTTGCAGCTAAGCCCCCGAGTGTGGAGCGGGTCCTCGCTCAGATTGTTTTTGAACTTAGGCCAAAGCTGGTTCGTAGCTAAGCCTTGTTACTTCTTGAGTTTGCGTTGGTTTTTCCCTTGAAGAGGAAAGGGTGATGCAGCAAAGTAAAGATAAGTATTTCCCTTAGTTTGAGAACCAAGGTATCAATCCAGTAGGAGAACACGCACAAATCACCGAATACCTGCACAAACAAACCAACAACTTGCACCCAACGCGATAAAGGGGTTGTCAATCCCTTCACGGTTATTTTCAAAAGTGAGATCTAATAGAGATAGATAAACGGTAAAGTAAATATTTTTGGTTTATAGATTGGAAAGTAAAAGATTGCAAAATAGTAAATCAGAAACTAATATGATGGAAAATAGTAGATTGGAAACTTATATGATGGAAAATAGACCTGGGGGCCATAGGTTTCACTAGAGGCTTCTCTCATGATAGCAAATAATACGGTGGGTGAACAAATTACTACCGAGCAATTGATAGAAAAGCGCAAAGTCATGACGATATCTAAGGCAATGATCATGAATATAAGCATCACATCTGTGTCAAGTAGACCGAAACAATTCTGCATCTACTACTATTACTCCACACATCGACCGAGTCATGCCTGCATCTAGAGTATTAAGTTCATGAAGTACAGAGTAACGTATTAAGTAAGATGACATGATGTAGAGGAATTAACTCAAGCAATATGATGGTAACCCCATCTTTTTATCCTCGATGGCAACAATACAATATGTGCCTTGCTGCCCCTACTGTCACTGGGGAAGGACACCGCAAGATTGAAACCAAAGATAAGCACTTCTCCCATTGCAAGAAAAGCCAATCTAGTTGGCCAAACCAAATCGATAGTTCAAAGAGAATTGCAAAGGTATCAAATCATGCATAAAAGAATCCAGAGGAGATTGAAATAATATTCATAGATAAGCTGATCATAAATCCACAATTCATTGGATCTCGGCAAACACACCGCAAAAAAGTATTACATCGAATAGATCTCCAAGAACATCGAGGAGAACATGGTATTGAGAATCAAAGAGAGGGAAGAAGCCATCTAGCTACTAGCTATGGACCCGTAGGTCTGAGGTAAACTACTCACGCTTCATCAGAAGGGCAATAGAGTTGATGTAGAAGTCCTCCGTGATCGAATCCCCCTCCGGCAGGGTGCTGGAAAAGGTCCCTAGATGGGATCTCACGGGTACAGAAGGTTGTGGCAGTAGAGAAGTATTTTCGTGGATGCCTCTGGTGGTTTGGGGATATATGGGAATGTATAGACGAAAGAATTAGGTCAGGAGGTGCACGAGGGGCCCACAACGGTGGGGGGACGCCCTCCATCCTTGTGGTCGCCTCGTGGCTCCTCCGACTTCACCTCCAAGTCTCCTGGTTGTCTTCTGGTCCAAGATAAATCATCGCAAAGGTTTTATTCCGTTTGGACTCCGGTTGGCATCCCTTTTCCATGGAACTCAAAAACAGGGAAAAAACAGGAACTGGCACGGGCTCTAGGTTAATAGGTTAGTCCCAAAAATAATATAAAATAGCATATTAATGCATATAAAACATTCAAATCAGATAATATAATAGCATGGAACAATAAAAAATTATAGATACATTGGAGAAGTATCAAGCATCCCCAAGCTTAATTCCTGCTCGTCCTCGAGTAGGTAAATGATAAAAAACAGAATTTCTGATGTGGAATGCTACCTAACATATTTATCCATGTAATTTTCTTTATTGTGGCATGAATGTTCAGATACGTAAGATTCAAAATAAAAGTTTAATATTGACATAAAAACAATAATACTTCAAGCATACTAACACGGTAACTATGTCTTCTCAAAATAACTTGGCCAAAGAAAGCTTATCCCTACAAAATCATATAGTCTGGCTATGCTCCATCTTCAGCACACAAAATACTAAAATCATGCACAACCCCGATGACAAGCCAAGCAATTGTTTCATACTTTTGATGTTCTCAAACTTTTTCAACTTTCACGCAATACATGAGCGTGAGCCATGGACATAACACTATAGGTGGAATAGAGTGGTGGTTGTGGAGAGGACAAAAAGGAGGAAGATGGTCTCACATCAACTAGGCGTATCAATGGGCTATGGAGATGCCCATCAATAGATATCAATGTGAGTGAGTAGGGATTGTCATGCAACGGATGCACTAGAGCTATAAATATATGAAAGCTCATCAAAGAAACTAAGTGGGTGTGCATCTAACTCGCTTGCTCACGAAGACCTAGGGCATTTGAGGAAGCCCATCGTTGGAATATACAAGCCAAGTTCTATAATGAAAAATTCCCACTAGTATATGAAAGTGACAACATAGGAGACTCTCTATCATGAAGATCATGGTGCTACTTTGAAGCACAAGTGTGGAAAAAGGATAGTAACATTGCCCCTTCTCTCTTTTTCTCTCATTTTTTATTCTCCTTTCTCTTTTTTTGGAGACTCTTTTATCTCTTTTTTTGGAGACTCTTTTGGCCTCTTTGTTTTCCTCACATGGGACAATGTTCTAATAATGAAGATCACCACACTTTTATTTACTTACAACTCAAAAATTACAATTCGATACTAGAACAAAATATGACTCTATATGAATGCCTCCGGTGGTGTACCGGGATGTACAATGACTCAAGAGCGACATGTATAAAAAATGATGAAAGGTGGCTTTGCCACAAATACGATGTCAACTACATGATCATGCAAAGCAATATGACAATGACGAAGCGTGTCATAATAAACGGAACGGTGGAAAGTTGCATGGCTATATATCTCGAAATGGCTATGGAAATGCCATAATAGGTAGGTATGGTGGCTATTTTGAGGAAGGTATATGGTGTGTTTATGGTTCCGGCGAAATTTGCACGGCACTAGAGAGGCTAGCAATGGTGGAAGGGTGAGAGTGCGTATAATCCATGGACTCAACATTAGTCATAAATAACTCACATACTAATTGCAAAAATCTATTAGTCATCGAAACAAATTACTGCGTGCATGCTTCTAGGGGGATAGATTGATAGGAAAAGACCATCGCTCGTCCCCGACCACCACTCATAAGGAAGACAATCAAAAAATATCTCATGCTCCAACTTCGTTACATAACGGTTCACCATATGTGCATGCTACGGGACTCAAACCTTAACACAAGTATTTCTCAAATTCACAATTACTAACTAGCATGACTCTAATATCACCATATCTATATCTCAAAACAATCATAAGGAATCAAACTTCTCATAGTATTGAATGAACTTTATATGAAAGTTTTTATTATATCCCTCTTATATGCCTATCATATTAGGACTAAATTTATAACCAAAGCAAATTACCATGTTGTTTAAAGACTCTCAAAATAATATAAGTGAAGCATGAAGGTTCAATAATTTCTATAAAATAAAACCACCACCGTGATCTAAAAAGATATAAGTGAAGCACTAGAGCAAAATTGCCTAGCTTAAAAGATATAAGTGAAGCACTAGATCAAAATTGCCTAGCTCAAAAGATATAAGTGAAGCACATATAGTATTCTAATGAATCACGATTCATGTGTGTCCCTATCAAAAGGTGTGTACAGCAAGGATGATTGTGGCAAACTAAAAAGCAAAGACTCAAATCATACAAGACGCTCCAAACAAAAGACATAGCATGTGGTGGATAAAAAATATAGCCTCAAGTAAAGTTACTGATAGACGAAGACGAAAGAGGGGATGCCTTCCGGGGCATCCCCAAGCTTAGGCTCTTGGTTGTCCTTGAATATTACCTTGGGATGCCTTGGGCATCCCCAATATTAGGCTCTTGCCACTCCTTATTCCATAGTCCATCAAATCCTTACCCAAAACTTGAAAACTTCACAGCACAAAACTCAACAGAATATGTCATAAGCTCCGTTAGTATAAGAAAATAATTCAACACTTTTGTTACTGTTGTGAACTCATTATTTATTTATATTGGTGTAATATCTAATGTATTCCAAATTTTCCATGGTTCATACCCCCCGATAGTACCCATAGATTCATCAAAATAAGCAAACAACACATAGAAAACAGAATGTGTCAAAAACAGAATAGTCTGTAGCAATCTATAACTCTCGAATATTTCTGTAACTCCAAAAAAGTTGGCATGTCTTGACTTGGTGTGGATCTCCCCGGCAACGGCGCTAGAAACTCTTCCTGCTACTTCTTGAGCTTGCGTTGGTTTTTCCCTTGAAGAGGAAAGGGTGATGCAGCAAAGTAGAGATAAGTATTTCCCTCAGTTTGAGAACCAAGGTATCAATCCAGTAGGAGACCACACACAAATCACCGAATACCTGCACAAACAAACAAACAATTTGCACCCAACGTGATAAAGAGGTTGTCAATCCCTTCACGGTTATTTGCAAAAATGAGATCTGATAGAGATAGATAAACATTAAAGTACATATTTTTGGTTTATAGATCGGAAAGTAAAAGATTGCAAAATACTAAATCGGAAACTAATATGATGGAAAATAGTAGATTGGAAACTTATATGATGGAAAAGAGACCCAAGGGCCATAGGTTTCACTACAGGATTCTCTCATGATAGCAAATAATACGGTGGGTGAACTAATTATTGTCGAGCAACTGATAGAAAAGCGCAAAGTTATGACGATATATAAGGCAATGATCATGAATATAGGCATCACGTCCGTGTCAAGTAGACCGAAACAATTCTAGATCTACTACTATTACTCCACACATCGAATGACTCCTGCCTGTATCTAGAGTATTAAGTTCATGAAGAACAGAGTAACGCATTAAGTAAGATGACATGATGTAGAGGAATTAACTCAAGCAATATGATGAAAACCCCATCTTTTTATCCTCGGTGGAAACAATACAACACGTGCCTTGATGCCCCTACTGTCACAGGGAAAGGACACCGCAAGATTGAACCCAAAGCTAAGCACTTCTCCCATTGCAAGAAAAACCAATCTAGTTGGCCAAACCAAACCGATAGTTCAAAGATAATTACAAAGATATAAAATCATGTATAAAAG